>NC_141135.1:166128886-166301386 GCF_053477565.2 Lygodium microphyllum | reverse complement strand
ATTATTGGCATAATTGGAATGATTAGGAGGGTTTATCATTCTTGAACTTAGCTTGAGATATTATCATTCTCTTTATATACTATTTTCTCCTCTCTTTATGTCAAATCTAGTCACCATCTTACTACTTTCAATGTTAAAATTCAAAAGCCCATTAGCATGAAAGATAGATGAAGGGCCCATTAAAATCAAAGTCCATTAGCATGAAAAATAGATGAGGGGCCCATTAAAATTCAAAGCCCACTAGCATGAAAATCTAATGAGGGGCCCTATTCCTTTCAAATCAAATAAGCATGAGCTATGAACTATAAGGGGACAAATGGGATAATGGACTGTGACAATCACAGGTCATGCTCCTACAAGATTTGATGCATGTGTAGCCCTTAGAGTTGGGAGTATAGAGAATAATTTATGGTGAAGGGCTTATGTGTTATGGACACCTCATAATTGACCTTCAATAATAGGTTGAAATGTTGGTCCATTTTACAAAACTCTACCCAAGCATGATGGATTCGTCCTTTCTTGTTTAAATTCAAAGATAGTATAGTGTTTTTCTAGCTTTGTAAAATGGAATGGATCACTTGTTCTAGTTCTAATATGTATACATTCATTGTAATAACATTGCATTGAGATTATCATTTCATCATTGATAGTATAATCTTTTCAATTTTTGACTCAAAAATCATTGTCCAAATTTTACCTTAAAGATCATTGGGCATCATAGATACTGAGTATTGAGATATTGTTATAAGTACGCTTTTAGGAAAGTGAGAGATGCTTCTCAAGAAGAACATGCATCGATACAAAAAAGAAAAGAAGGCAAGGTTGGAGGATTCTTGTTTCCTTGATTTACTCCTTCCACTAGATGTCAATTATATAATCGTGCATATGTGACTTTCTTTCTCAATGGATGTCAATAGCATAATTGTATACATGTGACTTTGTCTCTTACCCAAAATGCAATTTATGCAAAGTTCCCCTATTCTCCTCTATCTAGGATGCTCCACCTATGTTCCTACCACGGACATGGTGCCCACCCAAATGCCATCATTAACTAGAGAAGAGTTTGATTCTTGCTACAATTATCCTTCCCAAAGGAATCAATTTGTCCACCATATATATTATATTATGCAAAAGGTAGCATCAATCAAGCGGTGTTTTGATTATATGCCCAAAAAGAGTTAAGAGTCTATAGCATGCTCTAAAGTGAAAGTGTTTACAAACAATGCGTGGCTAATTGACTCTATTTTCAACAAGGAAGCTTAATATTAGTCTCTTTAATTGATTCGCTTTACATTCCAATTTGTAGATGCTCCAATTATCATAGACCGATGGCTTCCACTCCCATATATATGGCAAATCCATGGATCTCAAAAGGCCATAAAGAAAAGTCAAAAGTCTTGAAAGTTCACAAGGTGCACTTAACCTTATAAATTACTGTGTTAGGGAAACTACGATAAGAAAAGTCTATACTCTCCCATTTAAAAAAATATTAATGCACAGTTTCCCCATGGAATGTTGTCATGATAGCCATGTAATATATAAGTATGAGTGGATAGTTTGCCATCCAACTTTGGAAAATGACCTATTGCTCATATTATTCTAACCCTTGATGAATCTATTGTAAACTTGGTAGTCTTTTCTATCGAGGAGTTTGCCATGGGTAACTTATGGAATCATGTAAGTGTAGGGGAGGGCTTTTTTTTTTTCAAAAATGCATAAGTGTATACATTAGGAATAGGCACCTATTAATTTCCTCCCTTCAACCTTAAAAGTAAGGAAGGAAGAAGGGGGGGGGGGGGGGGGGGGGGGGGGGGGGGGGGGGGGGGGCGGGGGGGCGTGTAGGGGGAACAATTGCATAAAGATTTCCATGCTTAAATATAGCCCTTTCTTTCAATGTTTAAGAGCTTAGCTATGGGCAAATTCATAGGCATCACCATTTATATACATTGGATCACCATGAACCTACCCTTGGCCTTTATGTTTCATTCCAAATAAGGCACAAGTTCATGTCTCATTAAAATTGCAACGTGTAATAATCTAGCCTTTTAATTTTAGTCAATACGAGAAATTAAATAGAATATAAATCTTATATCAAAGGAGGGGGTACACAATAAATTTTCTCAACACATCGTGTAAGGGTAAAAAGGGGGGTCATATGACTCTTGCACAAGTTGTAGTAGATAGGGGGTTTTCTAGGATTTTTTTCTCACATGTGACGTGCCTCCTTTACAAAGAGTGAACTCCCTAGGCTTCTTCTAAGTATGCTAGAGTTCATCACACAAACTATTCCATTTCCTAGCCTATGCAAGGATGGTAAAATATTTTAAAACTCTATGTATGCATGCATGTAATTGTACATGTGTGCATGTGCACATGCTTGCTTACATGATGCAATGAACATTTGGTTTATGATTAACTATACATTAATTAAAACCACATATGATCACTCTTTTAAATGCATCATGTCATGTATGTGAATAGATGGCATAGGTATAATTATTGTGACATATGGGTACATAGCGCATACCTTTATATGGATTCTTTTGTAGAGGGGTTGGTTAAATACTAAGAGAGAAATGTGTGTATACAAACTCCCTTAGTAATAAGTCTATTTGAAATTAATTTGTTAGAAAATTCAATTTCTTTTAAGTAATACATTGTACACCTACTTGTGAAACACTCAAAATTAAGGAATGGATAATATTTTGCTTTCAGGTAACTTAATGCTAAATATGTTTGGCTTTGTCAAGTGACCATTGTCATAGTTATAGTTTCCTCCCCACTGGTGTTGTGTCGAGTCCTTGGAGTTTACTTTTGAAGTGTAGATTCCAAAACCTTTGTTTATGTTTTCTTGTTTTGAAGAACAAATTACTTGGCCACATATCTTTCAAATCGTGTTTAAGGGTATCATGCTTTCTATACATCCACTAGTCAAAGTGAGGTGCTTTGGATTGAACGAACAACAAGTGATTTGGGAATCATTTTTTAAGCCCTTAACAACAATAAAAGTCTTAGCACTCATTAGAGGTCACTAAACTTGTTAATGGGTTTATTCATTGAGTTGGTTTCCTTAATCTTCAATATGTGTAAACAAAGAGGCAAATGGACCAATATTACCTTAATTAAGGCTTTTTCTAGCACCACAATGTCTCTTTAATGAAGGAAATATGATAATTGCCAACTCTTTGAGTGAGCAAGCGAGAGACTAGTGAGTTACTGTTAAGTAGAGAAATTATTCCAAAATTGCCATAAAAGTTTAAAAAAATAACATATACTCCAAGATCAATTTCCCCCAACCCCAAACATTTTCAATCAAATTGTTAATAGGAAAACATCCAAAACAAAAATCTCTCTCCATAATAGGGGGAATTCCATCTTGGTATTCAAAGAGCACTATTGTCGTGACTTTAAAAAACACGTCTTTGAAACCACTCCTATGAGGAATCACCATTTTTGGTGATAAATTAAGTTGATTAGGTGTTGATGTTCATAATCTGCTCATGGCGTGTAAATTCTCATAGTTTATTCATTTGCACAATCATTAGAGATAATAGTTGGGGCACTATGTCATCATGGATAGTAGTCCATCACACCTACTACAACTACATTGATACAACGATAGCCTATCTACTTCAGCTATAATTTGCACTCTGCTTATGACCCGCTCTCCCATATACTCTTTGAGTGAGCATTTTCATAGAAGTATGTTAGTTATCATGTGATTTGATGGATATATGCTTTTTACATTCTTTTTGTTACAAATAAGTACAAATGGATGGTTAAATCGTAAGAGAGGAACGATAAAGGTGGGGGGGGTGGGTTTCAAGTTGTATTAAATGATCTTTTCAAGGGATGAAAGCTCATCAACAAATGTCCTTTATCTTGTTGGTTTAAGTTGAACTTTGATGCACCTATTTGTAGGTATTTCCTTAATGGTGATTGTCTTGAGCTCACTATGCATGCATAGATTCACGCAAGCTATAAGCGTGCATGTGTACCACAAGAAGTTTTTAGCATTTTATCACATGGGAAAATGGAATTTTGTCTTTGATTTATCCTTATAGTGTTAACAACATCATGAGTTTCTTCTCGAGAGGTATGCCATACCTAGCTAGGTATGGTTAGGGCATCAAGCTATCGGCGGTCCCCACTTCGGCAGCATGAGCAGACCTAGCTAGCTATGGTTAGGGCATCAAGCTATCGGCGGTCCCCACTTCGGCAGCATGAGCAGAGCTAGCTAGGTATGGTCCCGCTCTCGTAGAAGCGTATGATGCTTATCCTAATTCACAATGTGGGAATTATGTAGAAAATTTTGTCTAAAACTTATTGGGTGTGTGTATGTGCATGTGTATGTACATGTGTGTGCGGTGTATGTGCCAGGTGGGTCTTAAGGGGGGGGGGGGGGGGGAGGGGAAGGGGAAGACTTTGATGGTGTCGCCACTTGGGTGGGAGGATCAACATGACCCTAGAGGAAGAAGGCCTTTGCATCGTTATCCTCGTGAAGACACACAACAAACACCAAAGTCTGTCCTGACGCTCTTTCTTGGGCATCTGACGACCTTTAACACTTTTCCTTCTTCTTCTTCCTCTTCTCCTCCTCCTCTTTCTCCTTCTCCTTGTGCTGCCTCTCCATCCCTCACCTCGCATATAAAGCTTCGCCTCAGGCCTCCAAGGCTGCAGAGCAAGGCCATTAGCAAGAGAGCTTGTGCCTCCACTCTCTCTCTCTCTCTCTCTCTCTCTCTCTCTCTCTCTCTCTCCTCCTCCTTGTTCTCCGATTCTACCAACCCAGTTTCATGTCAGATCTGGAGATCCAGATCCCTTCCGCCTTCGGTAAGCTGATCTCCTCCTCCCATTCTACTGATAATCATGGCGTCATGCTTGATAATTGGATTGGACTAGCTGTCGCTCCTTCAAATGGCGCCCCTTCACCAATCAATCACTGAGTCTGTAACTGATAATGGGCGGAGATTAGATTAACCAGCTCATATGGATCATACCAATCACGAATGGGGTAGATATCCATCAGTGTCAAATGGGCTATACTACTACTTCAGAGTCGAGCATAGAGCTATAATATGTGATAATTAATGGTGGGTTGGGATGATTCGCCCCCTTCCATATTCATGGAGTTTGTATATCTTGACAATGGTCTGAGATTAGCTGCCTCAAATGGCTGCCCTTCCATACACTCCTACTCATGGATCAGCTATACTTGCTTATTGGGTTAGATTAATCACTCCCCCCTTCAATGGCATCCTCTATCTCAACCTTTGGATCATTAATCACATGCCATGATCTTCCATGTCTCCCATTTCAAGTCAACCCTCCTACTTGTTAATCCAATCCAAGCTTCTTTGCCTTCCACTTCTTGTCAAGTTAACCCTCCCACTTCTTAATCCAATCCAAGCAGCTACTTACTACCCAATCCAAGAACTAGCCTGTAAGCAATCCAAGAACTAGCCTAACACCTGCCTCACATCTATTGCCCTTCCCTTTTAAGATCTAGGTAAATATGAAATTCATATGCCACTCTAGCCCTTCCTTTTTTGTAAGATCTAGGTAAAGATGAAATTCATATGCCACTTCTCGAAGATTCTAAAATTATCTACTCTATCCTTCATTAATCCCAAAATGATACAACCTTTTGACAATATAGTCATGGTAAACATACACTTTTTGCAGCTTGTTCAATCTAAGCACAAGATAGGAAACAACTTCCAAGGACCATGACCTTAAATCCTTTCCTAGAATCATGCCCGCATCATCCATGTTTATTAGATAGTCAAGCCTCTACTGTTAAATCAATTAGGGATGCATCAAAACTTAGTCTAAACTTTGTCTCATCGATCTATGAGAGGCATGATTATTGAATAACATAGGTCCAAGCTTGGTTTGTTAGTAAGACTTATCGATTATGTCAAGTAGCATCTTTATGCTATTTGAATGTGTTTCTTGCTTGGTGAAGTAGAAGAATCAGACCATAAGCCTCATGCTTATCTTGCTACCTTTCTTACAAGTCTATAAATATACAACACCTTACAATTAGTTCTTGAAAAAAATAATTCTTGAATCTTCTCTAAAACTCTACCTTTTATGAATGTAGATCCATTCAAAGACGCCTCTGATGCAAACGCCTCAGGCACAGGTTCCAAAGACAACGTCCATATCCGAATTCAACAACGAAATGGGAGGAAAAGCTTGACTACAGTCCAAGGACTTAGAAAGGACTTCAATTATAATAAAATCCTTAAGGATTTTAAGAAGGAGTTTTGTTGCAATGGCACAGTGGTGCAAGATCCTGAATTGGGCCAGGTGAGATAAACATTTCACATTCATAAAGGTATACATGTCTTGTTATTGGCTACCACATTGAAAGAGATTTATGGCCCATCAATGAAATTTATGCATATGAAAAACCACACCTCCCATTACATGCACATATGCACACATATGCACACATGGACATGCTTGTCCATGCATGTGCATGCACACACACATGATTGTGCACACCCCCCAACACAAAGAATGTGTGTGTGTGCATGTGTGCACGTGCACGCATGTGTAATATATACATGTGCATGTGTCAAAGTGTGTGTGCATGTGTGTGCACATGTGTGTGCAAAAAGCATGTGCAAGTATGAATACTTAACTATATAAGTGCTATAAAAAATATAGATGGCATGAAACTTTTGCTAGAAGGGTATCAAAGGGATCAACTAGAGTATACAATTTGTTGGTCATATTTTTTGCAACAATGGTTTTTAAAATGTACAACTAGGGTATTTGCTTGCAAGTTAATACTAATTTTCCATATGTTTCATATGAATCTTTTCTAGGTGATTCAACTGCAAGGTGATCAAAGGAAGAACGTTTCACAATTCCTAGTGCAGGTATCTTGTAAATAACCAAGATATTTTCTTTGAAACCACATGTGAAGAGGGAGTGTGTGGATAAGATAGGATCTTAACTGTAGATTAATGGTCAAGCTTTCTTGAATGCACATGTAAAGAATCCATATCTATGGCATAACTTTAGAAGCTCAAGGATAGATTTTACATGTGCACAAAATAGTCTCAATCCTCAATTAAATACAACAAATCAAGTTTTTGGTCACTTACCCCTAGCCCAAGTATCCTATATATCTCAATCACTAAAGCGCAATGTTTCATCCAAAACAAATAGGCTCAAGTGTTTTAATCATTGATAATTGAGTCCATAACACAAATGTTCTTTATGATGAGGATCACATGTAATTTTGATGAGACATAGTACAATAATTCCATATGCATTTCCCTTGTAGTGCACGTAAGAATGAGTAGATGTGACATCATATTATGGTCAACTTAAGCTCATGTGCTCTTCCTGGTTTCAGGCGGGAGTCGTCAAGAAAGATCAAATCAAAATCCATGGTTTCTAGATCATGGTATGAAAAACTAGCACCTGGATGAGGTTGAGAAGTGTCAAAATAAATAGGAAGGTTGACATGAGACCAAACTACCTTTGTAAATTCCTCATGATAAAGGGTTTAAATTGTGAGCTCTTACACGAGTTCCATAGAACCTTGCTCCATGTGACCAACCAAAACCATTACTATCTAAAACTATATACTATAAAACTTGTAATGTAATATAATTGATCATTTTACATACTTTGTGAATGCACATTTAGACACCAAATTGCCTCTACAAATTCCTCACCATAAAGGGCTTATATTGTAAGCTAGTATGTAGCCTTCTATAGAATGTTGGTGCATGTTTCTAATCAAAACTAGTATTATACAAAGCTAGATACTCTGAATCTTGTAATATAATCTATTTTATCATTTTACCTACTTTGTGCATGCACAACTAGGCATTCATGTATGTTTCCTAGCCTAACCTTATCTCTCCACTTAGCATGGTTGGTGCATCTAAGCATATGCCTATAATTTGCATCTCAACTTTACAATATTCATACATGTCCAATATTTTCTCATTTTTCCAATCAAACATGTGCTTATTTGCATCCGAAAATTTTGCAAATGGCTATGATGAACCTTAAGTGATTTGTCTAATTGATAATGTAATAAAAGCTTCCCTAAAAGTTTATGTTGATTGAACAAATGATTATTTAGAACTTGCTCATTAACTTATGAATGATATAGCATTCATCACTTGAAATGTAGTTGAGATAGTAAAAGACATATGCTATTGCAATATGTACTCCGATGGATGAATTAGAATAAATTGATGATATTGGTAAGTGGAAAAAACAAATATGATGACAATGTTTCATAGATGCATCTCCCATTTGGCTAGAATCCATAAAGATTTATTTGTTTCATGATCACATCACTATCTCTATTTCCTAAAGTGATATTAAGCCTAATCACCACATATTGCCCATAGATTGGTGGCATTAATAGATGAAATGTCATGAAAACACAAATGGCCATTTTGGGTAGCAAGATAGTTTATAAGATCTGAGAATTTTGTTATTAAACAAAGGACTAAGGAGTCAATAGTAAGAAAGCTCTCAACATCAGTCTCCAAGCTTTGTAATATCTATCTCTTATATTTTGGGAAATTGTGCCCAAACTCAACGTTTTGTGCTTTTGAAATACAATAATGAGATTTATCAGATATTGCCAAGGATTTATGGTGTTGTGCTATTAGTCTCTCATAATGTGTCTAGCTTGAGTGCTTCCCTTCCTTCTTTGTTAGACACTCACTCGAAAGGGGTTACTCAAAAGCATGTAAGTGTATCAAGTGGGTTGATTGGAATTGATTTGTTCTAATTTTTTTAAATGTATACAAGGATACCATTTAAGGGGGTATTCATAAGCTGAATGAAAAATGGTGTATTTATCCATGGAAATTCATACTTATGGTTTCTTTTAGATAGTTAAGTATCTTAAGGGTTTACACATTGAGACCTTCCTCCTCCTCCCCCCCAAAGAGAGTAAAAAGAACTTCTCATTTGATTCATGGCTATGCTAGTGAGGTTGAGATACAATAGTCACTTTCCACTTCTCCATGGCCTATTGCCTTTGTGGGTGAGCATGGTTTTGTTCATGATTGTGCTACGAGAAAGCCTCTTGCATTCAAGTAGGTGTAAGGAGAGAGTAGCCATCTTGACTTAAAAAGGCATAATTGCATTGAAGTGAATGAGAAGAGAAAGTAGCCATTGTACATAGATGTAATGTCCCAATTACTCAATTCACCTTAATAAACAATATGCATGTATATTCTATTGAAATAAAACAATGTACAAAAATATTTGATTCAAAAACAAGTTATTTTATGTTGGAAAAGTTATTTACTTAATAAAATGTGAAAAGTTGTCACATTCACATGCATGCCCTTTATAAGAAAGGTTTGTGCTTAGAAATTTTATATCATAATGTTTCACATTCACATGCATTCCAAAAGTGGATATCCCCTCTTGACATCACCAATTATGTGAGTGAAAATGATAAAAGCAATCTCTCTCTCTCTCTCTCTCTCTCTCTCTCTCTCTCTCTCTCTCTCTCTCTCTCTCTCTCTCTCTCTCTCTCTCTCTCTCTCTCTCTCTCTCTCTCTCTCTCTCTCTCTCTCTCTCTCTCTTGATAACTATGTAAATAGGGGTAGGGTTATCATGAAAGGATAAAAATCCTACATAAAAGGCAACTTTGCTAATTTTAAAAAATTCTCTCTCTCTCTCTCTCTCTCTCTCTCTCTCTCTCTCTCTCTCTCTCTCTCTCTCTCTCTCTCTCTCTCTCTCTCTCTCTCTCTCTCTCTCTCTCTCTCTCTCTCTCTCTCTCTCTCTCTTGATAACTATGTAAATAGGGGTAGGGTTATCATGAAAGGATAAAAATCCTACATAAAAGGCAACTTTGCTAATTTTAAAAAATTCTCTCTCTCTCTCTCTCTCTCTCTCTCTCTCTCTCTCTCTCTCTCTCTCCTACAATCATGCAGATGTTTTGTTAGAATCCTCTAAGCTATTCTCTCTCTTCTCCACATGATATAGAAGCTCTACCAGATTTTGTTGAGTCTATTCCATGGCTCCCAAGACACATAGAGATGCTGTGCCGACTCCCATGGATGATAAAGTGGTCGACGATGCTAAAGTTCCACATAAAGTTGAAGCACACCCCAAAGCTGTCCACCAACCCATTCAACCCAAAGAACTGATCATTGCATGACAACATGAAGATGCAATCATACTTTGTATAACAAAATGATGGTTGGCCCATAGAAGATAATTATGTTTCATGAAGGAATCTCTTCTCCACATGATATAGAGGCTCTATCGGATTTTGTTGAGTCTATTCCATGGCTCCCAAAACACATACAAATGTTGTGCTAACTCCCATGCATTATAAAGTGGTCGACGATGCTAAAGTTCCACATAAAGTTGAAGCACACCCCAAATTTGTCCACCAACCCATTCAACCCAAAGAGCTGATCATTGCATGATGACAGGAAGTTGCAATCATAATTTGTATAACAAAATGATGGTTGGCCCATAGAAGATAATTATATTTCATGAAGGAAAAAAGAGTTATCTATAAATCTTTGAATTTTATCTCAAAATTTTATAAATTCTTTAATTAACTTATGTGGTTTCTCATATGCAGTTTAAGATAATTAAAGAAGTATATAAGATGAGTCTTTTGCTTCATAAATTGTATATGGTTAGCATTACTTAAATTTACTATTGAGAAATGATGAAACATACCACAATTATGATTTTATTTTTAGAAAAACTATAGATATTGATGAAGGGATAGACTCTATACATTGCATGTGTTAAAAAAAGCGTATTAAAAAAAATGTTTCTATGGTTATATCTATTTTGGATTTGAGAATGATGAGGTATATATCTTATAGTTCCATGCTTGTAATAGCTAGAGGTGTTATGAAATATGCATACCCTCTTTAACAATTTTTGTTTTGAAAAGTTGATTTAATGTGTCCAAATAACATGGTAGTATGCTTTGCTAATTAGAAAACTAAAGAAAATCTTATCAATGGAAGTGGGAGGCTTTAATCTCAATGATATGGTTGGGTGGAGTACCTTTCCAATAGTAGATAGAGATGATTAGATCGTGGCACCCCTCAATATCAATAGGATTAGTTTTTGGATCTAATACCATTTTAGGGGGGCTAGAGCTAAGATTTTACCTTATGGTAGGGGGATCGAGTTATACTCTACCCCCATCTCTCAGTCTCTTTGAATCGAATATGATGTTAGCCTTGCTCTTACCTCTAATTGATTACAAAAAATGATTGTAGGTGGGTGCTAAATTGCTATTTGGGGTGATGTCCTCCATGCTTCCCTTGTGAAGTAGAATTGAGATTCCCATGTTCAACTAAGTCCAACATTTCCCATGCCACAAGGAGACTCAAGTGAGGTTTTGCATAGACACAATTTTCATTTTTCTACTCGAGGACTCCTTCGGGTGTCTATTGGAGGAGGCACCTTACATGTGGTATTAGAGTCAAGGTTCAAAAGAGCTAAGGCCGCTATTTAGTGAGTGGTAATTAAAGATGTTTAACTTGAAACTTTTGTGTTCTCGAACTCTTCAACCAACACAATACGTCTCCTTTCACTTGCATGTGACCCTCCACTCACTTCTCTCACAAAACACAAAATTGAGTAACAAGGGAAGGGCCATTACCACTTCCCTTTCTCCTCCTTATATAATTTTTTCATCTCATCCCCTGTTTTGTATGTTTTTTGAAAAGTCTTAGGCTTTTCAATCGTGTTAACCTTCCAATAAAGCTTAAAAGCTTTTAATGTTATGGAGAAATCAAAAGCCTTAAGGGCTTTAAACATAAAGCTTATTTATAAGCTTTTCATATTTTAAAAACGCCATCTTCCACATTGTTCACAGACAAGAAGCTTCAAGAGCTTCCCCCTTAATCCTGATAGACCTACCTATTAATGCACAAGCATGCTTGGAAAATTCTATGTTTTTGAATTGGCCTCAATCATCTCTTTGTAGTCTCTCCGTGTACTTGCATATTGAAAAGAATGGCGGTAGCAATAGCATGTCTAATAAGATTCATTGCTAATGCTCATAATAACTGTTAGGCATTTGGAGGTCTTCCAAAAGCACTCTGAATGAAATCTTTGTTAGTAGCCAATTGGTTCCATATAACCATTTTTTAATTGCACAATATATTAACTAACAGGTTGGCAACATTTTTCTGACTTCTTTAGGCCAACAAATAGCAGTATAAATCAAAGTTTGTTAATCAACGAGGACTTTCTTCTACAATTTTGCAAATCTATGACTCAAAGCCCCACATGACATTTAGCTCACAATCCTTCTAGCATTGCAAATAGAATCATAACCCTTCTTCATGGCAAGACAAAAATAAAGGAGTCCTTTAACAAATTTGTTCTTGCTGGGATGGTTTGTAGTTTTGCAACCATTTAAAGGAAAATGTGCTGATGAGTGAATCATACTTTTTCTTGATTACTAAGATTGGTAAGATAATATCATGGGAGTGGAATTAGAGTATCATGGAAAATAGTCCTCCTGAATCTAATTTAAAAATAAAAGACCTCACTCTTGGGAAGCCATCATCCTGCTATTCACTTTTGTTGCTTGCTTACTCTCTTAGTCCATAACAACATTTTTTATTATGCCCACAATTGATCCTTACACATGGCATTGATTGCTTTAACCATAATCATCTTTATTCATTATTCTTTGCAATCTAGGTGTCCCTTGAGAATCCTTGAAGTGTTCTTCCATGTACCATAGTTAAATAGCATATAGACTAAAATGCTCCAACTAGAGTCATCAAAAACCCCATAACTTCACTATGCAATATCCGACCTTCCTCTCTCTTTGTCATTCGGCATTATTATCAAAACTCCAATTCCCTTTATTTATGCCCTTTTCCCATGCTATTTTCCAATGAAACTTCCTCACCCTTGAGCTTTCAAAAACCTTTTGTTTTCTTCAGATATAGATGCTTTGTCACAATGCAATTTGTCCTAGAGAACATGCTTTGAAAATATATGCTATGCTCAATCAAACATGATTTGAAAAGTGATGCAACATCAGATCCATGCTTTGCAATCAAACAAGCGATGCTCCATACGAAAAGATAGATGCACTAGAAAATAGAGTGTCTAGCCTATCAATATGTGCCCATGTGTCATGCAACATGCAAACACAATTCCTTGATTATAACAAATAATTAAGGTCACCCCTCATCACTCGACAAATTCCTTGATGCACTAGAAAATAGAGTGTCTAGCCTATCAATATGTGCCCTTGTGTCATGCAACATGCAAACACAATTCCTTGATTATATGCAAACACGATTCCTTGATTATAACAAATAATTAAGGTCACCCCTCATCACTCGATAAATAAAACATTTACTTCGCTCCTCCCACCCAAATCTTATAATCACTCAAGAAAATAATGGTCCTCAAGATGTTGACGACCAAGGAAAGAACCCATCTCACAACTGGCGACGTCCTTCATGACCCTCAAACTCACCCAACCTCTTGTCCCACTCAACCAGAGATTCCTAACTTGGTGATAATTATCCTAACACTCATGCATGTAAGAAATAGTGCATGCACAATGAAGGTGCTCTCTCAAGTGCACATGCAACTAAGATTTACTACATATAGCTGCAACAGGCATCATGCCATGCTAGTGCTCAATGATGGTGCAAAACATGCATACCCATGGCATGTAAGTATTTGATAAAATCAGGAGACAACCCTCGAGTGCAATGCATTGGACAAGTGCAACATGAAGTGCTCATGAACCCAAATTTCCCATGATGTGCAAGAGTCTAGGTAACACCAACCTCGACCAAGGCTATCAAGTTTTTACACTAAAAATTCTAAACAAAACGTCAAAAATAATTCCTAAACTAGACAAACACTAAAAATCAAACTACAAATCAACAAAACAAGCAATCCTGCAAACAAATAAACTAACAAAAATCCAACCAAACTAATGTTTTTGTAGAGCTTTTCAGTTTTTGAAAAAATGCTTGACACCACAAGATTAAGTAATCAATAGATAAAAAGACTTAACGAAGTAACCACATCTATCTAATGAACTATTATTGGTTGTGTTGTACTAACACTAGTATTCACATTGTAGCCACAGGAAATTGAGGATAAGGAAGTTGCACATTTGCAAGATATTTTCCCCTTGATGTGTCAAGTCACCTTAGGGTCAAATAACTTTTCATACCCTAAGCCCATCTTTGAAATAATGAAAATGATCTTCATTTCTCCAAATGTATTGTAAGCTTGTCCTATCTTATTGTATATGAGAAATGTTTGGCCAAGGAATAGGTCACATATGGGAATATATATTGGATAGAACTTGCTTCTCTATTATGAAGAAATCAATGTATTTGACATTTTTGATGAACGGATATTGGACATTGGCAACAAGCCTATACCCAAAATGTTATGGATTTATCAAGAGATATTACAAATAGCACCATTTTAGAGAGTTATTGTAGTTGCCAAGAAGGCCTTATTTTGGGATTGGATGTTTTGGTTACCCCCAAGAACCATTGATATATGTTATTTGTCATATACATGAGAGTAAGATATGAGAGTATAGACCTTAATACTTTCCTTGAGGAAAGGATTCATGAAATGATGTTTTAGTAGATCACTTGATGATCAATCAATCTTTGTAAATACATTTTGCATCAATAAAAAGCCTCATCATTGTTTGTTTAAAAGGGCCTAAGCAATGAGCCTATAATGATAGTTGGGTTGCTTCAATTGGATAGGGATGAAGTACATTCTATGCAATTGATTTTTGGAATCATGTATATTATTGCTAGTAACTTGAATGTATTGGAGTTTTGAGAGAATGTGATGGTCAGTTTAGACAATACACAATTTTGGACTTATATGAGTTTACAAAGAGGTTATAATTGGATCCCAACTTGGGAACAAGATGTGAGCCATACTTTTACTTAGATTCAAGTTTGTAGAAGAATGTAAAAACACATCTCAAGTTATTGGAGAGGCTTGAGAATCTCAAGCTAGTAGGACTCTACTTGTATGACACACTTCAAAGGGACAACGTAAAACATATAAATGAAAAGCTTATAAGGACAAAAAAATGGGTGTATGGCTAGTATATAAAAGTTATTCATCCTAATACAATTGGATCTTCTAAAGTATTATCACAATTCTTGGAGACTAGGGCTAGTCTACTTTTTTTTGGAAATCATAGAACTAGATGAGATACATTATTAACCTTTTGTACTTTCTTATGCATTAATAAAGATATCATTGTTTTTGGATAAGTGTAACTATGAGCTTTCAAGATGTTGGTCAAGTTTATAATTGGTTGATGGTGCTCCAGATCCAATACCACGTACCAATCCTTGAACATTGAGTTTCAAGAAAACATGATGGAATTCTTGAGAATATGTTAGATCCTCAATACACCCAAATCTAAGTGGATTTTCTAGAGGAATATTGTGGATAATGGCTCACAACTTCTTCACAATCGACCCTAATCAAAAAGAGAACCTATAGATTAATCTCAATAGAATCCAATGGGTTTAGGAATTGAAGCTAGTTGGATGTTTCTTATTTGAAGGCCAAAGGGTTAATGATACTGTAAGAGTTAATGGAGAGAAAATGACCTTACACAATTGGGTGTATGAATAAGCCATCCAAGTTATTTCACCTAACTGTATAGTGGTTCATGTGAGAGACATGCATGTAATAGTTGTAGTGTCAAAGAATGCCCTTAGGAAGGTCACTTAAAAAATGTAAGTGTACCACGTGTGATCAACATAATGGTTATTTTATTTAGTACAACAAATTACATGTATTTATAGAATTTATTTTTAATTATAATTTGGAAAAAATATATAAGTTTCTTAAAGGAAAAGGGGCCATTTTATTACCTTACAACATGTAATGAAAGGTATTTGTAAGAAGCTGGGAAGAAGAGACGTTTAGTGTAAAAATGATAGTAATACCATGTCACATTAACATAGGTATAAAAGGGAGAGACATGTAATATTTCACATATTTTTGAAACATTAATACATATCTGTCTCTTTCCCCATCACATTGCTCACAGCTTCTATGGCTTCTCACCTCTTTCTGTCTTTCTCTCTCCATTTTTATTATTTCTCTCTCCTCGTCACTCTTTTTCTCTCTTTTGCACTCCTCTCTCTTCTATAGTTTTCTCTCTCCTCTTTCTCTCTCTCTCTAGTCCACTTCTTAACAAGTGGTATCAGAGCATTGGTCTTTGATCCATTTTTCTCCTCTTTTTCTTCATATTCAATCCAATATTCATCATAAAAACCAAATTCAAACAAGTACTATAGGTACAAGACATGAATAGTGACTAGCAGTGGCTTGTAAGACATCTACAGTTGGACAAAGACTATATTTGGAGATCTTTGGGACAGATATGGTGGTGCAAGGATAAAATAGCAGTTCGTCATCAAATTTCATGCAATTTTGAAGGTACCATGGTGAAATAGGAGTTAAGCTAACTTGGAAGGGAAACAAAATATGGTTAGTTTTCAATGAGAGGGTTCTCTTTCCCCTTTCTTGGAGCTTTCCTGTAGGTTTCATGGAGTATGCAACCAAGATCTTCTTCTATATTTCAAACCCTTGCTCTTCCTGACAAAGAAATACTTGATTAAGCTTCCTTGCTTTGAATCCTTCATCATGATTACTAATAAGCTTCTGAGAAGTTTAGCCATGGTGCACAGAACAAGCCAAAAAATACGGTGCATTTTTTTGCCTGATTTTAGCCTAATTCCTGACTCTATTGTCCATCCTCCACGCCAAGGTGTTGTAACTGGTCTTTGATATGCAAAAGCTTCAACAAATTGTTGGCAAAGTTGGCATTCTCTTCTTCTCCCATTTCTAAGAAACCCTAGCCATGGATAGCCATGAAAGCTTCAGCTCAAGTTTCATCAATTTCTCTTCAATTTCTTGAAGATTCTTCATCATTTCAGCTTGGGGATTCTTTCAATAAAGATTCTTGAACAAATTGCAAGGCTTGAGCACGAATGGCCAAGGATTGAAGCTCAAGAGCCTCTATGGAGTAAAATTTTGATGGAAACATGTTTAATGCTTCAATCTTAAGCTTTTGAAGCCTCAAGATTGCTTCCAAGCATTAAATGCATAAGGATTGAAGATTATTTTAGCAATATTGGGCAATCAAAGACTTCATCAAACATTTGGGGATCATTCAAGCCTTTATCAAACATACAAAAGGTATTCCTCTTCAATTCTTAATCTCTCTCATTCATCCAATTGCTGAGCCTTGTCTAATTGATTAAGAGATTAAAGAAGTATAAAGTTTTCATCAAATTTTAGTCAATCATTGCTTAAATTAGACCACTCAATGCATTGTTTACTTTATGCATATTGGATCCAATCAGTGAATTAGAAGCTTTGGCTAAAGTTCTAGCATTTCATTCAATCTAATTAATTAAATCCCATTGATTGATAATATTTCTTACTCTAATCCATTGATTTGCTAATGATTGCTCATTCATAGCAAAATATATCATAATCCATTGTAAAAGGGTAAGTCAGTAGTAAGTCACTGCATGGTAAGACCCTCTTCCCATTCATTTTGTCTAATTTCAATTCTCTTACATTTCAAGTAAAGGGCTAGATGAAAAATTTAAGTAATACATATCATGTTGATTGATGAGAGTAGCATGCCATTGCCATGTTGATATTTCCACCTAGAAAAAAGGTGGATGCTGGAGGAGATAGTGGGACAATAGAGAGGTGACCCTCCCTCACTATTAAAGATCCTGAAGGGGTGTAACCAATCAACCACTTGGGGGAAACTTTGCCCACCTCCCAGTGATTCAAAGCCCATGTAGGGATCTTCTCCTGCCATTTTATCCCTCACATAAGTACAATGAGTAGAGGATTAAAGATTGAAGCACTTTCAAAGACTCAAGTACCTTGAAGATCAAAATAGGGTGAAATAGGAGATAATAGGGCACTGCAGGGTATATACAGGTCATTATAGGTACCATCTTCATCACCACTGAAGTAGAGATGCTGGTACTACAAGGTGCCCACATATCCTATCCAACTTCCTATAGGGTTTGGTAGCCATTCGACCACTTTTCTCTCACAATAGAGTAGATGGAAAGAGGGTACTTACAGGTTTAAACAAGGTGCATGCCTGGGTAGTTTAGCCTCAAAGTTTGAATAACAGAATTTTCTATCCTAAACCTGTTATAACGTGTTATAGCTCATCTTAAAGAGGGAATTGTTTGCTCCCATTTGAATCAAAAAGTTTGAAAATCAGATAGGGGCTACTGTAGGATTACACTACTATGGTAGGTCATAAGGGAAAGAGTAAGGCCCAAGATGAATATGCACAGTAAATTAGAGATTTCATGCTGGAAAATACATCTCAAAAGAGCCTTGAAGAGCCTCAAATGTAAGGAGAAATCAGTGCACTCAATAATACCATGTGTGAACATGAGAATAGATATGCTCAAAGGCATATGGAGCTATTATCTAGAATGGAGCAGATGGTATTATCTACTAATCAAACGAAGTCTTCCATTGAGGAGTTGATAGATTTCACTACCCAAATAAAGGCTTCAATTGACAAGATAGTAGAGTTCAATGCTTAAATAATGGCTCAATTCTCCCAATGAATGCAAATGCAAATTCGAACCAAGTAAGCTAAGGAGAAAGCTCATTCAAATAGTGAACTCTCAGTCCCACATCAGCCACCTAACCAAAATGGTCAAGGTCATGGTATCATTGGATGAAGGGGCATTTCCAATAGTCAATATGAAGTAGATGAGACTTCACAAAGGCATGATGACTATTTGGGCAGTTTGAATGATGCTAACTTCCAAGCTTATGAGCTGAATTCCCAACCTCCTAGAGTTCCTCTATCAACGAAAGGTTTCATACTAGTTCTCAGCCACCTATCAAAAGAGTCTTATTTTCGAGGTTCAATACCTACTAACCATGAGGAGTCTATTAAAGGATAAGATCATTTTGTCAAAGTACAATGGGCAATCATCTTCACCGTCCAATCTAGAGGAATGGCTTTCAAAATTGGAATTTGACTTTGATATATTCCCTAGAACAGATGATATGAAGATTTATTTTTGCATCTTTACATTTGGAAGGATTTGCACATACTTGGTGGAGATACATCAAGAAAGAGAACATACTTAAAGAGAATTGTGATGCATTCAAGACACTTATGGTTGAAGTCTTTGTGTTACCTCTTAAAAAAGAGAAATTGGCATGGAGATGGTATGGATTAGAGTAAAGAGGCCTAAGTGTATGGGATTACACAAACCAATTCCTGAACCTTACCATGTATGTAGAGAGCATTAGTGATGCAACTAAACTCCACAAGTATATGTATGGTTTAGAACCTTCTTTATTAGCTGATGTTATGGTGCCCTGCCAATATTTTCAAAGCTATTGATCTTGCTGAGTGTTATGGAAGGAAGTATAGAAGGGATCTTCATTTCAGCCTAGTTATGGATAGCCAATGACTGTTTAAAAAAAAGGCAACCGGCAATGTTTATGGCAGTAATAATGCACCAAGTGGGAGCCAAAGAGTGCTAACTTGTCCATCATTCAATGCTTCAAGATCTCAAAGCAATTTCAGGACAACAAATAGTACAATAGTGGAATTTAAACAAGGGGAGAGCAATTTTAAATCTACTTCAGTCAATATGAATCCAAAGTCTATTCCTATGGACCTCTACAAAGAAAGGAAGGAAAAGGGCTTATGCTTCAAATGTGGAGAAAAGTATACAACTGATCATGCAAAAAAGTATGTATACAAAAATGCAAAAGCCAAGGTTCATAGTATGATAGTCTTTAAAGATTCATAGGATGGCACTGATGAGGTCAATGCATTTAGAACTACCATTGAAAATAAGGATGATGAGGAGGAAGTTGGGCAAGAACACTTTTATGATCTTGTGGACACTCTTTCTTTTGATCCGGGTGGTAGTGTTCCTTTTGATCTAGGAGGAACTCATGATGAGCCACTTCGTACCACTAATTGTTCCATTTCCATGGGTGCTTAGACAAGATCTAAGAGCCCCAATACACTTCGTATGAAGGGTAATATTCATGGAAGGGATGTGTTTATCCTTATAGGTAGTAGTGGTAGTACACACAGTTTTGTGATAGGTCCATTGTGGATAAATTGAAGTGTCTTTCCACTGATCTACAATAGCCCGTAAGAGTTCAAGTAGCCAATGGTGAAGAGGAAATCAGCACTCAAACATGCCCACAGGTTTCTTCATTGCTAGCTCAAAAGTAAACATGATAACTTTGGAATTGGGGCTAATAGATATTGTACTCGTGTGTGATTGGCTGATGACATTGGGCAAAATTAGTATGGATTTCACACAAGTGTATATGGTGTTTATCTTGATGGACAACTTTATTTACAAGAAATGTCTTGTAAATCAGCTTTTCAACTTATCACCATTCAACAACTCAAGAAGGAGTACAAGAGGCACTCACAAATTCTAGTTTTGCACCTGAATAAAGAGATGATAGAGATCCATCCACAAATTCAACAAATCAACTAGCTTTGAAAGCTCTTCTTGAAGAGTACATGGATTTGTTTGAAGTACCTACTTCATTGCCTTCTAAGAAAGCAATAGACCATCCAATTGATTTAGAGCCCAACTCAAAGCCAAATAATAAGCCACCCTATATATTGTCTAAGTGTGAGCATAAGAAGTAGCCAAGAAAATCAAGGAGCTTCTTGAAATGGGATTCATTGAACCTAGTTCTTCACCTTATGCATCTTCGGTCTTGTTAGTGAAGAAGAAAGATGGATCTTTCAAGATGTGTATTTATTTATAGGGATCTAAACAAGATTACAGTGAAAAACATATATCCAATACCCTCAAAATTGATGATTTTCTTGATGAGCTCAAGGGGGCTAAATTCTTTACAAAGATTGACTTAAGGTCAGGGTATTATAGATCCTATGCAAGAGAACCTATGGGAACAAGGAAAATGATAGTA
The DNA here is from genome assembly GCF_053477565.2 of Lygodium microphyllum. Taxonomy (NCBI): domain Eukaryota; kingdom Viridiplantae; phylum Streptophyta; class Polypodiopsida; order Schizaeales; family Lygodiaceae; genus Lygodium; species Lygodium microphyllum. Next base: position 166,280,377 of record NC_141135.1, on the reverse strand, counting down.
GAATTGGCTAGTGGTAGGAAGGAAGTCGCCTCAAGGAAACTTCAAATTTGAGTTAGAGATTCATACAACTGAAGTAGAAATTTGGATCCTACAATTGTAATGCTACCATTGCATTCTGGGAATGTACTAAATCAAGAAGAACAAAGCCCAAATTCTATGTGTCAAAGAGGAAATAATCTTCTAGGACCTAGAAGGAGAAACCATATTTAAGGCATATGGGATGTCAAGGAGAGGACTGGGAGAGAGAAGAAGAGAAGCAGAAGATAGAGAAAGAGAGTGACGAGGAGAGAGAAATACTAGAAGAAGAGAGAGAAAGATAGAAAAGGAAGAAAGGAAGCCATGAAAGATGGAGAGAGGGAGAGAAGATTAAGGAGACTTATTATTATAATTTGATAGGAAAAAATGTCAAGTCCCTTACATCTTATATAATGCCAATGTAGCATATATTTTTCCTCCATTATTTTATTCTCATATTTTTTACTATATTCCCCATCTTTTAGGTGGAAAGAAAAAAGAGGGGTGACCCCCCTTGCCATCAAAAACCCTGAAGGGGTGTACAACCCGGCCCGAAGGGAACTTTGCCCACCTCCCGATGATCCGAAGCTCGAAGTTGCTTGCAGGTGCAAGTACCCTCTTCAAGAACCAAGATATTGACTTGGCAGTGATATATTAGATGCATTTTCTGATGTATGGATGTATTATTGGCTACAAGTGTATGGGAAAACACTACTGAGGATGTATTTGCAGACATGAGAATACACATGCAGTCAATGGTAGTGAATACGATGCTTGGAATGTATGGGAGATGCCTATGCATGGGGAATTACGCTAAGAGATGCTTATGACATGCTCAGCTCTAGAATAAGGTTGTAAACAATGAATTTGGATGATTAGGAAATGTATTATGCCATGTGGGATGACCTTTTAGTCATGCATTGACAAGTTGATCCCTTGCAACCCTTTTCTTGACCCCCATAGGGTATTGTAAGCAATTTGCTTACATATTTACAGAAGTATACTGTAAAATATTACACGGTGCAGCGAACAGAATCTGAGAAAGAGATAGAGAGTACACAACAGATAAGAGAAGAATCAGTAAATTCTTTAACTCCAAACAACTCATACAAAGATGGCTCTGTCCACCCGTGTGCTTCCACTGTGTGAAGCTTAGATGGCGATCTAGACAGAAGATAGGTGAAGAGCTTAAGGCTAGCTGGAACAACAACTCTGACTGGGTGAAAGATGAGTGAGAGATGGCTACGAAGGGGTTTAGCTTTTATAGCCCGCGAAGGTCGTTAGGTCGGCCGACCTACCATATGAGCCTCCACTAGTTGGCCAGGGAATATTCCAGGGAATATTTCCTTTACCATCGGGCTGGGGGCGCTGCCCCCAGACCCCCGCCAGGGGGGCCGCTGGTCCCCCCTGGGACCCCCAAGCCAGGGGCCGCTTCCACGGCCCCCGGACCCCACAATAGGGGCCCCTTTTAACTCCCTTACACTGCAACTCGATGCAATGCGCCTCGAGTTGCTACCAGCTTAACCACTCCGTCTAACCCAAAGATTAGATCCAGAACAGTCACCTTTTTGCCATCCGGTCACATAGACCTCATTTGATATACAAGTCAGGACTCAACCAATGTCCGGGCTCACATTTGGCTTCTCCTCATAATGGGGGCCTTACAACTTTGAGCACCATGGATCATTGGTAGCACCTAATGAGGGTGGGGCATTGATCATATCTAATACCCCCCCTCAATGTCCACCCATAGGTGAACTATCTCCTCGGCCCAATGCCAAGTCTCTGAACATGAACTTGAAGCAGATCCTTCGTAAGTGCTTTGGTGAAGATATCTGCTCCATTCTCCTCTGTTGGACAGTAGACCAGTTCCACTATCCCATCCTCCATCAAAATCACGCACATAGTGATACTGGATCTCTATGTGTTTGGTGCGTGCATGAAACACTGAATTTTTGGCAATGGCAATGCAACTCTGATTGTCACATCTTAGCACAGTCGGTTCTTCATCCTGTACTCCCATATGCCATAGAATCCTTCTCAACCATACGGCTTCACATGCAGTAAAACAAGTTGCCTTGTACTCTGCTTCGGTAGAAGACAATGCCACTGTTGGTTGCTTCTTACTAATCCAAGAGAAAATTCCTGAACCCAAAGAGAAACAATAACCAGAAACTAACTTCCTGGAATCAATGTCTCCTGCCCAATCTGAGCCACAGTTCCCCACAAGAGAAGTTCCGAAACTGTATGTGATACCATAGTCAAGAGTTTTCTTCAAGTATCTGAGCACCCGCATCCCAGCCTTCCAATGACTCTCATGAGGTTTGTTTGAGAACCTGGTCAAAACACCAACAGCAAAACTGATATCTGGTCTGGTGTTACACAAGTAGATCAGACTGCCAACCTCCTATACCTCTCAATGTCTGCTAGTGCTGATGTATCCTCGACGGATAACTTTGCATTCACCTCCATAGGTGTAGCTATCTCCTTGCACTCGGTCATGCCAAATGCCTTCAAGATCTCCCATGCATACTTCTTTTGAGAGATGAAGATCTTTCCTGGATCTTGCCAGACTTCAATCCCCAAACAATAGTGCAGCAAAAGTCTGTCATTTCAAACTCAGAACTCAAAGCCTTTCGAGTTTGGTTGATCATATCTTCATAGTCACCTGTAATAAGAAGGTCGTCCACATATAGGACAATCACTACATACTTTTTACCATCCCTGTAAACATACAAGTTAGCATCTGAGGCACATCTTTTGAAGTTTAGGTTTAAAAAGAACTTATCTATCCGCTGGTACCATGCTCTGGGGGCTTGTTTCAGCCCATATAATGCCTTCTTCAGCTTACACACTTTGTTCTCAGAATGGGGGGCCTCAAACCCTGGTGGCTAAGCCACGTATACCTCCTCCTTGAGGTCACCATTTAAGAACGCTGACTTAACATCCATTTGGTACAATGGCCACTTCTTGTGGGTAGCCACTGCAAGTACCGTGCGAATAGTGGTCATTTTGGCAGTTGGGGCAAATGACTCTTGAAAATCAAACCCTTCAACTTGTGAAAATCCTTGGGCAACCAGTCTAGCTTTGTACTTTTCTAAGGTACCATCAGCCTTGTACTTTATGTAAAATATTACACGGCGCAGTGAACAGAATCTGAGAAAGAGATAGGGAGTACACAACAGATAAGAGGAGAATCAGTAAATTCTTTAACTCCAAACAACTGATACAAAGATGGCTCTGTCCACCCGTGTGCTTCCACTGTGTGAAGCTTAGATGGCGATCTAGACAGAAGATAGGTGAAGAGCTTAAGGCTGGCTGGAACAACAACTCTGATTGGGTGAAAAATGAGTGAGTGATGGCTGCGAAGGGGTTTAGCTTTTATAGCCCGTGAAGGTCATTAGGTCGGCCTGCTGACTGACCTACCATATGAGCCTCCACTAGTCGGCCAGGGAATATTCCCTTTACCATCGGGCCGGGCAGCCACTCCGTCTGACCCAAAGATTAGACCCACAATGGTCACCTTTTTGCCATCCGGTCACATAGACCTCATCTGATATACAAGTCAGGACTCAACCAATGTCCGGGCTCACATTTGGCTTCTCCTCATAATGGGGGCCTTACAACTTTGAGCACATGGATCATTGGTAGCACCTAATGAGGGTGGGGCATTGATCATATCTAACACCCCCCCTCAATGTCCACCCATAGGTGAACTATCTCCTCGGCCCAATGCCAAGTCTCTGAACATGAACTTGAAGCAGATCCTTCGTAAGTGCTTTGGTGAAGATATCTGCTCCATTCTCCTCTATTGGTCAGTAGACCAGTTCCACTATCCCATCCTCCATCAAATCATGCACATAGTGATACTGGATCTCTATATGTTTGGTGTGTGCATGAAACACTGGATTTTTGGCAATGGCGATGCAACTCTGATTGTCACATCTCAGCACAGTTGGTTCTTCATCCTGCACTCCCATATGCCATAGAATCCTTCTCAACCATACGGCTTCACATGCAGCAAAACAAGCTGCCTTGTACTCTGCTTCGGTAGAAGACAATGTCACTGTTGGTTGCTTCTTACTAATCCAAGAGAAAATTCCTGAACCCAAAGAGAAACAATAACCAGAAACTGACTTCCTGGAATCAATGCCTCCTGCCCAATCTGAGTCACAGTTCCCCACAAGAGAAGTTCCAAAATTGTATGTGATACCATAGTCAAGAGTTTTCTTCAAGTATCTAAGCACCTGCATCCCAGCCTTCCAATGACTCTCATGAGGTTTGTTTGAGAACCTGCTCAAAACACCAACAGCAAAACTGATATCTGGTCTGGTGTTACACAAGTAGATCAGACTGCCAACCAACCTCCTATACCTCCCAATGTCTGCTAGTGCTGATGTATCCTCGACGGATAACTTTGCATTCACCTCCATAGGTGTAGCTATCTCCTTGCACTCGGTCATGCCAAATGCCTTCAAGATCTCCTATGCATACTTCTTTTGAGAGATGAAGATCTTTCCTGGCTCTTGCCAGACTTCAATCCCCAAACAATAGTGCAGCAAGCCCAAGTCTGTCATTTCAAACTCAGAACTCAAAGCCTTTCGAGTTTGGTTGATCATATCTTCATAGTCACCTGTAATAAGAAGGTTGTCCACATATAGGACAATCACTACAGACTTTTTACCATCCCTGTAAACATACAAGTTAGCATCTGAGGCACATCTTTTGAAGTTTAGGTTTAAAAAGAACTTATCTATCCGCTGGTACCATGCTCTGGGGGCTTGTTTCAGCCCATACAATGCCTTCTTCAGCTTACACACTTTGTTCTCAGAATGGGGGGCCTCAAACCCTGGTGGTTGAGCCACGTACACCTCCTCCTTGAGGTCACCATTTAAGAACGCTGACTTAACATCCATTTGGTACACTGGCCACTTCTTGTGCGCAGCCACTGCAAGTACCGTGCGAATAGTGGTCATTCTGGCAGTTGGGGCAAATAACTCTTGAAAATCAAACCCTTCAACTTGTGAAAATCCTTGGGCAACCAGTCTAGCTTTGTACTTTTCTAAGGTACCATCAGCCTTGTACTTTACCTTCCAGATCCACTTGGTGCCAATAACCTTCCGCTTTGCTGGTCGATCCACTAGCTCCCAAGTGTCATTCTTCATTATGCTGTCATACTCCGCCTGCATAACAGCCTTCCATGATGGATGTGCAAGTGCTTTTTCTAAGTCAGTTGGCTCCTTTACTTCTCTCATAATCTCAACCATCAAGGCTATATTGACTATGTGAGCATAAGCCCTCCTGTGCTCATCTATTCTCTGAGACCTCCTTGGTCCATTTGCCTTCTCCTCAACAGATGCAGGCATAGGATTATTGTGGTCATAGAGCTGCTTCACCCAGTGTGGCAATGGCTTTTCCGGTGGGGTGATATCAAGTTGGTGAACTTTTTCCTCATCATCTGAAGATGATGCTTCCTCCTCCTTAAGGATAGGGATAGCTCTCGGGACAGGTTCATAGTGGACTACTTCTTCGCTTGATGATAAAGTGGAAGAACTTGCCTTCTCCTCCTCCACTGTATGTGGCTCCTCCTTGAACACCACATCACAACTCGCGATGATCTTCTTTGCCTCTTGGTCATATAACTTGTAAGCCTTCTGCTCATCACTATAACCCAAGAAGATACATTTTCTGCTTTTTGGTTGTAACTTGTTTCTCGTCTCATCTGGAACATGTGCATAACATTCACATCCAAAAATTCTGAAGTGTGAGATAGATGGTTTCTTACCAGTGTAAGCCTCATGAGGTGTTTTTCCCTTGAGAGCCTTTGTATAGCTCCGATTCAGAATGTAGACTGCAGTATTAATAGCTTCAGCCCAAAAATGGTTAGGCAATCCCTTGCCCTTTAGCATGCATCTTGCCATCTCCACAATGGTGCGATTCCTGCATTCCACAACACCGTTCTGCTGAGGTGTGTGAGGCGTCGTCAATTGACGCTTGATCCCTTTGCTCTTGCAAAAGCCTTCAAACTCCTTTGAGTTGAACTCACCACCACCATCTGTTCTAAATTTCTTCACACTTTTCCCTGTTTCATTCTCAACCAGTATTAGCCATTCTTTAAACTTACCAAAAGCTTGAGCCTTATCACGAAGGACGTACACCCACATCTTCCTACTGTAGTCTCGACAATCAACATAAAATAAGAAGATCCCCCAAGGCCTGTGTAGGCATCTTACCACACAAGTCAGCATGCACCAACTCTAGAGGAGTCTGTGCTCTATTCTTGCTTTCTTGTGGAAATGCCTTTCTCTGTTGCTTGCCCATCATACAAGCTTCACATGGTTCCTTCAATTCATTTATTATAGATAGGTGAGCAACCATACCTTGCTTTTGCATCTCCTTCAATACTGCAAATCCGATGTGTCCAAACCTTTCATGCCAAAGCTTACTTGTGCCCACTCCAGCGGTGGCTATAAGAGCACTTAGCTCATACAGGTTGTTCCTTCTTTCTCCTTTGCCAACAATTGTGCCAGCACTATCAATAATTTCTGCAGCTGTCTTCTTGTATCTCACTTCATGACCAAGATCAGTTATGGCAGCCAACTGATAATAGATTTCTCCTAATTTCGGGAACATACAACACATTTGAAAGCTTTTTGACTTCACCATTTGCAGCAACAAAAGAAATAGTACCTGTGCCCGTAGCAGAGCATTTAGCATCATTTCCAACCGTCACAGTGATGGATTCTTGTAGAGGCTGCATAGAACTGTATAGACCTTTCTTGTTGGTCATGTGACGAGAGGCCCCACTATCACCCATGAGTCAGTGGTAGATTCTTCTTGCGCTGAGGAGCACACTTCCTCAATGGTCGCCATGAATAATTCCAGCTCTGCTTCAGTCGTATTGGCTGTCTCTTTCCCTTTACTTTTAAGGGTACCATTCTTTTCATCTGCCTTCTTGACACGACAATCTGCAATTGCATGTCCTTTCTTCTTGCAGTAGAAGCACTCTCCTTGAAACTTCTTCTTGCCGCCCTTCTTCTTTTTGTCACCATCATTTTTGGTGGAGGAAACACCTTTGCCTTTTGCATTGGCAGAGAATGCAGCATCTCCATTGTTGCTTCCTTCTCGGGCTTTCAGCCTCAACTCCTCCTCCATTAATAATGCACAGAACTCCTCAAAAGTCAAAGCTTGAGGTCTCACCTGAGTATTAAGGGCAGTTACTAGTCCATCAAACTTTTGTGGACAAATCCGAAGACACCTCCGAGCTAGCTCTTCGCTAGTCTTTTGTATCCCAGTGCCAGCCATCTGGTCGCGCAGATTCTTAATCCGAGTGATGAATGCTTCAATCGTCTCTCCTTCATCAATTTTCTCCGCTGCTAGTTGATTCTCCAAGTTTTGAATCCTTGTTTGGTTTCGTGTTTCATACTGACTCCTTAGTACATTCCAAGTGTGGGAGCTTTCACTCAACTGCCAATACCCACGGACCGCTTATTGTTTCAAGCGTTCCAAGCCGAGCACTAATGGCTACCTCTCACATAGCCGACGCGCCATCCATATCTATGGGAGTAGTGAGCTTACCTCCATGCCATTCGAGTTACCTCCTCTCCCGCGCACTCGGGTAGCTCCACGATCCAAGTGCAAGCTTCAAGCAAGCTCGATCCTCCCGCTCCAAGGTCCAAGCTCCATTGCCGCGAGCAAGACAAGAAAAGAGAAGAGAAGAGAAAAAGAGGACGCTTGTGTGCCAGTGGGGGCTCTGGCCATAAATCCCAATGCCTCCGGGCCCTACACAAGTGTTCTACGTGGCTCGAGATGGGATCTCAAGGCCTTGATACTAGTTACAAGGCAGAATCTTGGTAGGATAAACCTTCGGGTTTTGTTGTCGGCAGACGGAAGGATTTTTTTGCGGAGGTAGAAAGGAACACTTAATTCTCCTATATGGGCGGGAGACAAACATTAATCTGAAGATAAGTTAAGGAAGTGTTTGATCTTGTTTTATCTTGCTTTCATGTTAGTGCCCTAAATTACGTAAAGGAACCTATGATTAACAGGTTAATTAAGGAAGCTGCTTTTATGTGTCAACATAATGTGGTAGGTAATTAGATAACTAAAACAACCCCTGAGGGAAGCGTGGTGGATGTGACCAATGGGTCTATCCTATGGAAGGGTGATCTCGGTTAGCCGAGAGCTTTCCTCAAAGGAAATGTTAGGAAAATGTCTGTCTATGACCATAGACAATGTTGGCTAGGAACCTGGACTTCAGGTCGATCCTAGTGGGAATGGCCGGATAAGTTCTGTTGCGGGGCAGACTCGAGAGGCCCGAGTTGGCAAACCCTGTGTCATTCCTTAGGAGTGCCGGGCGGTGTCTTCTAGATATATCTCTCGATGGACTACTAAGACGTGTCCCGCGATTTGAGGAGCGGGCACGTTACACCTTGTTGCAATAAGTTCTAAGTATAACTTCAATAACATGATTAACTTGCTCTATTTGGTTGTTACTTTGGGGATGGTAAGTAGTACTGAAGTAGAGCTAAGTTCCTAGAGCTTTGAACAAACTCTTCCAAAATTTTGATGTGAAGAGAGAATCACAATCACTGGTGATTCTCTAGGGTGATCCATATAATCTAAAAATTTTCTTAATGAAAATTCTAGTGATATCGAAAGCCTTGTAATTGGTTTTTACTGGAATAAGGTGTTAACTTTTGTTAGCATATTAATGACTACCATAATTGAGTTGTATCCTCCTTGTACTGAGGGTAATCCAACTATGAAATCCATGCTAATATATTCCTATTTCATTTTAGGGATGTTAAGTGGTTGGAGCTCTGCCACCTAGCAACTTGACACATTCTCAGTTTTAATTCACTGGTGGCAGTTTAAGCATTCGGTAATATACTTCAATATGTTTCCCTTGAGTCTCTCCTAGTAGAAACTTTTATCAATTGTATTAAGAGTCTTGGCATATCTAGGATGACCTGAAAACGGAGAATTATGAGCTTCCCAGAGTATTTTCTTCTTGAGTTTCTAACTTGTAGGAATACATAGCCTTGTCTTGAAATAGACAAGCTCCTCATTTATGGAAAAATTGGCAAGAGTTCCTACCCTAGAGGGTTCCTCTAGGATTAGAGTATTGAGTAATGATTTATGGCTCAATGCACTCGAAACCACATTCTCTTTGCTTGGTCTATATGTGATCTCAAAAATATTTTTTTGCAAAATCTCAATCCATTGGCATTGCCTCATGTTGAGGTTTGGATATCTAAAAATCCACTTCAAGTTGTTGTGATCAATGACTAAGGAAAGCTTATTACCAAATAGATAATGTCTCCATAATTTGAGGGCATGAATTAGAGCAAAAAATCATAGTTATAACCCTATCACATGTGAGTTCAAAGTAAGCATGGATGTTATTTTTTATGAGATGAGCAATTGGTATGCATTAGTAGTGATGCATTAGATGATGATGATAGTATGTGTGAAAAGAAAAGAAAGAATCACAGAGCCTTAGTGGACCAGAAACATCATCTGGTACTACACCTACAGTTAGCCCTTGGTTTGGGAAACTAAGGAGTAGCCCCACATTTTCAGGTGGATCTATAATTGTTGTAGGTAAAGATAAAGGGAAGAAGAAAGTGTTGATGGTAATGATGTATCTACTAGTCATTTAGGGTTTTGTGGAGATTCTAGTGGTTTAGAAAGTTTGGATGATGAGCTTGGTATTCCTTCAATCAAGACACTAGGTGTACAGAGAATACATAGTAATATAAAGGCTCCACTGACTCATCTAGTGCAGGTCTAGTAGGGTCAGATACCTTGTTAAAAGATTTAGTTTTGAAGGTTAAGGAACTCACCATTATGCTTATATGGTAAAGGTGGTTAAGGATGTTGAGCCCACTTGTCTTGAGAATGTTGTTGGTCATGCTCATTGGGATGCAACAATGGATGAGGAGATGGTTGCATTAGAAGGCCAATAAGACTTGGGATCTGTTATCATTGCCTAAGGGAAATAAAGCTATTGGCTGTAAGTGGGTTTACAAAATCAAGCTTAATGAAGATGGTTCTGTTAGCACGTATAAGGCTAGGTTGGTTGCAAAAGGCTATGCTCAAACATATGGCATAGATTATGAAGAGACATTCAATCCAATTACCAAGACGGCAACTATTAGATGCTTGATTGCTTTGGCAGCAAAACTGAGAGTTGGATTTTAGGACCCGATTTGGACCTGTTCTTGAAGCATTGAAGCTTGTTTTGGAGCCAGAAAGTGCCCAAGTCTAGGTGTTAAAGAGCCAATTTTTATGAAAAATAAAACAGTGGTGGATGGCCAAGCTGGAGTTCTCCTAGATGCATTTTGACGTCACGAATCCAATGCAAGTCTCCGTTCCTAGCAAGTGATGGTCATGGTTGGACTATGCTTCTAGGAGATTTCTTCTGGGGCACCCATATCCAAGTGTTGCCTTCGTAGTATCCTTGAGCTCACAATAGATCTTTGGGGATCCGTTGTGTCTTGATTGTGCGCCTATGTCGATAGCATCAAATCGGTTGTTTAGGTTTTGAATGATAGTTGTTAGCCTTGCAGGTCTATGTTTGCTGGCTACAAGTAGGTCATTTTTGGTGCTTTGGCACCCATTTAAGCGTGGGCTCTGTGGCTGTTAAAATACTAAGAATGCATGCTATGGAGGATCACTGATGAGCAAATAGACAATCATAATGAGGCAAAATCATTGACAAGGAAGAATAACTAATATTATCCAAGCATAATGCAAGTACAACTGATTGATAATGACTGATGGAATGAGTGTGGGGATGAGTGCCTTTTATAGGCTTACAATAGGTGGTATTGGTGGGTGGAAATAGGTGGAAAAGGACCATGGTATTCAACAACTGTGGTTTAAATAAACTTTGCATACATGACCTAGTCTAAGGCTTTATTTGATGTATGTTTCTTTGCCTTATTTGTCCCATACAAAGAAGCTATGGTGGATGTGATTGCACATTTCTTAATACCCCTCAATCGCAATTGGAAAAGACACTGAGTATACAGAGGCTATCATGAGTAGAACCTTGCTAATTGTAGACATGGAAGAAACAAAAACAACGATACAAAGATAGAGCCTGTTACAAGGCCTCACTAAGTTTGTAGAGGCTGTAGTGTGCACAGGCTACATGAGCAGTTTAGGAGCTTATGATGGGAACATAAGGCAAGTCTACATGTTAAAATAAAAAAGTTTATCATCAGAAAATGAGGTACAAAAGAGGGACTGGTGAGTCTTATCGTTTTGATCTTGGAGTTCTTCTTCTCCTTCTTCTTCAATGTTGTCTTCATATTCTTTGACTGTAGCAAGATATGCTCTTTCAAACTTTTTCTTAGCATAGCAAAATTTCTCAATATGCCCAGATTTCTTACAAAAGTCACAGGCTATGCTCTTCTTCCCTTTCACATAGAGGAGTTGTTGGTCTCCTCTTGGGATGCTTGTTTCTCCTTTGTTCTTGATCTTCTTTTCCTCTTCCAGGAGAGAGGCTTTGATGTCCATAAGTTTCAGCTTTGGCATGTTGATTAATGTGGTAAACACATTATCAAACTCAAGTGGAAGACTTTTGAGAAGCACTCCAATGCAAATGTCTTCATCCATCTTCAAGTTGATTCCTGCAAGTTGTGTCAACAAGTTTTCCATATAATTCAAATGAGTTGCAAGTGAGGTATTACTTTGCACGTCGAGCCTAAAAAATTTAATTAGTAAACCGTATTTTGAGGATTTTGAATGAGCTCCAAATAGGGTTTCTAATCGATCCCATGTCGCATTATAAGAGGTTTCACAATCATCAACATGATGAATGTAGCTGTCATCAAGTTCAAGCTGTATCTTCCCTTGATTTCTTCTCTTGACCACTTGTGATTGATCACAAGCCTTTCTTCATTAGGATTATTTTGATCCTAGTTTGCCATGTATGGAATTCAGCACCATTGAATCGGGATGTCAGTGAGTCCTTGCCCATTTTGAGATTGCAAGATCAACAACAAATCAGATCCAAAACACTTCAAGTTTCAGTTGAGCACAAGTGCTAGGAAGCACTAGGTGATTAGTATCAAGAGATACTAGGTGATTTAATGAGTATGATGCCCTTGAAGTTGGAATCTTCAAGTTCTTGCAAGTTTGAGTCTTCCCCTCATTGATTTGATGCTGGAGTTGCAAAAAAATAACTAAGAATAGTCCAGTAGAAGTGTTGATTTGGAGTGTGTCAAAGGACACCGGAGGATTAGTGTTAATCAACACTAGTATTAAGAGATACAATGTAGTTGGCACTTGATCTTGACTCTTCTTCTTGTTGATTCAAAGTGGTAAATTAGCTGGGAAATCATTGTTATAGTAGGTTATAGGGTTAGTGACATTACTGAGCCAAAGGAAGTAAGAAAATGAAGAAAAAATTGAGCTTTGAGGTTGATGGCTATGGAGTCTGCATTAGGGTTTCAGGGGGCAGCTTGGTTTTTCACCTCCTGTGAGCTGAATACTTGATCATTTCCAAAAATTTCTTGATAGAAATGAAGCTTAGGAAGGAGGCTATCAAAGCCCTATGATTCTCGTTAGCTTCGCGATGTGTAGAGGCAGAATGGAGCATAGGAACAACATAGGGCACAAAAAATGGTAGCGACTAAGTGATAGTGCAATGCTGGAGCATGGAATCAGCAATCTTGAGGTTTGACGTGATGAGCGTGAGCGCTCTGAGTCAAAGAGTATTTCCTTAGAAGAAACAACAAAATGAAATGGCTTGGATTGGGAGCTTCAAGTCCTCCACTGAAGATGGGGACCTATGGAGGTAGGTGAGAGATCCAAGGAAAAGTGGAGGGAGCCAGAAATTCAAACTAGAATGAATCAATAAGTGGCCTGATGGCTCACTAACTTAAAATATGCTCTGATATCATGTTAAAATATCAAGAATTCATGCTATGGAGGATCATTGATGAGCAAATAGACATTCATAATGAGGCAGAAGCATTGACGAGGAAGAACAACTAATATTATCCAAGCATAATGAAAGTGCAACTCATTGATAATGACTAATGGAATGAGTGTGGGGATGAGTGCCTTTTATAGGCTTATAGTAGGTGGTATTGGTAGGTGGAAGTAGGTGGAAATGAACCATGGTATTCAACAACTGTGGTTTTAATAAACCGTGCATACATGACCTAGTCTAAGGCTTTATTTGCTATGAGTTTCTTTGCCTTATTTGTCACATACAAAGAGGGTATGGTGGATGTGATTGCACATTTCTCAATAGTGGCTTTGGGGATGGCCTTAGTTGGCTGTGGTTTTGTAGTCTGGGTGGGTTGTGATGACTCACGACCCCCCTCCCTAGGCTTGGTCCTAGGTAGCTCTATCGGTGGCATGGCACGATTGGGTTGAGCCTCACTGCCCTTGTTGAAAGCTGTCATGATTCAAATGCTGTCAATGGCAAGGTGAATGCGTTGTAGATCATAATCTACTTTGCACTGTGCTTGCTTCTTAAAAGTGTGTCCTAATAATTATTCTTGACTTTCATCTTTTGTATTTGGCAGTACATAGAAGATGACTGATAGGCTCTCAGATGTGATAGAGATTGCGATCTTGCACTTCCCTAGGAGTGCATATGACCTGCCCCTGAATGGGATAAGTTTAAGATTGGTGAGTTGTAATTGTGGTGGCTGACCAATGAGGGTCCAATGAGTGTGAATCAAGACATTGTAGTCAGCTCCCTCGTCAATCAAGACCTCAAAAGCGTGTGTGCGCCAAGCGATGGCCGTGATGTGTAAGTATGTTGGTGCTACTATCTCTTCATCCTCGTCATCTAGTTCTCGGTGATGGTGGCTATGTGGACATTGATAGGGGCTTCTAGCATAGGGGGCTCATGCACTGGGTGTGTGGGAGGGTAGTACTTCTTTATGTGACTACCATTAAAGAAGCCTATGCCCTCACTTTCAAGGGTTACAAGTTCTACGTTGCCCGTCCTACTAATGGTGCATACTTAGAAAGGTCCCAACCCTCAGAATTTCATTTTCTCCTTGTGGCCCTTTACCGAGTAGAGAAAAGAAAGGTCTCATTTCTCAAATTCGTGTTGTTTGACATGCTTGTTGAACCACATCTTTCATCGTGCTTTCTCACAAATTAGGGCATGGGTGGCTAGGAGCCGAGTCTCAGTGAGTCATTCCAATTCCACAAGGTGGTTGGTCCAACCTTCCCTCCCTTCCCATCTCTCTTGCATTGCTATCCTCAGGCTAGGGATAAAGAATTATAATGGCAAAATTGCCTCAGTCCCATAGGTCATCCTAAAGAGCATCTATCCCATAGTCATTTTATAGGCCATCCGGTAAGCCCATAATGCTGCCATAAGTTTGTTTTTCCAATCACTCCACGAGGTAGAAACTCCTTCATAAGGACATTCACTAAGATCTTGTTCGTGGATTCTTCTTGGCCATTAGCTTGAGGGTAGTAGGGTGAGGATTTCCTCTAGATGACTAAGAAGGTTGAGAGTAGGTGGGCAATCACCTCGTTGATGAAATGCGTGCCTTGGTCACTTATTAGTTCAATAGGGCAACCAAATCATGAAATAACTCACTCCCACAAGAACTTCGTTGGGGTCCTAGCATCGTTCTTCCTGGTGGCTCTCGACCCATTTCGTAAGATAGTTAGTTGTTGCTACGATGATGCATCTAGCATGTGAGTATTGTGTTGTGGGACTGATGGATCCAATGAAATTGACTCCCCATTTCTCAAAGGGTTGGCGTGCAATGATAGGGGTCAACTCCATCTTATCCTTTCAGGTAGGAACTTTAGTCCTCTAGCACTCGTCGCAATGTTTTACGAACTTAGTAGCATCACGGAATAGGGTGGGCCACCACAACTGAGATTGCAGAACCTTTTGCACTGTCATATCCCCACTGAAGTGCCCTCCATCAATCCCTCCATGCACTTTTCTCAACACGTCATGCATTTTGTGCTTGCACACACATCACCGTAGCAACCCGTCTTGCCCTAGCCTATAGAGTTGATCGGCCATCAACTTGTAAGATTGGATTCTCAAAATAAGTTGCCTAAGCCTAGCCTTCTCGATATGTCTATCGAGCAATAGACAATGCTCTAGCACTTGGACTATATCATCCGTCCAACCAGTGTGGTGTTGGATTGGCTTTGAACAAATATTTCTCACTAAATAAGCTGAAAGGTGAGTGTCCAGTAAATTGTCAGCTATGCCCTGCCCAACAACTTCTCCCCTATAGGTATTCGGGACATGTGATCAGCCATGTAGTGCTGGTGGCCCTTGCGTGTGTACCACCATAGAGAAATCAAATTCTAGAAGAAGAAGCAACCATCTAGCAATGTGTCTAGTAGCGTATGGCTTATTTATGAGATAGAGCAATGCTTGATGGTCTACGAAGAAGGTGAAAGGCATGGCCAGGAGGTAATGTCGAAACTTCTTCATAGCAAACACCATGGCCAACCCTTCCCTTTCTATGGTGGAGTAGTTCATCTCTGTGCTAGTGAGTTGTCTGCTAGCCAAACTCACGAGGTAATCCAAATTATGCTCCCCATGCTGGCACAAGACAGTTCCAATAGCACATTTAGATGCGTCTATATCCATGTGGAAGGTGATGTTCCAGTTTGGGGCTCATAAGATTGGTGTAATTGTAAGAGCCTTCTTCAACTCCTCATATGCTTGTTGGCACTCATAAGTCCACTCAAACACAATCAGTAGCTTATACAATGGTCTTGCAATCAATGTGTAATTCAACATGAAGAGCTGATAGTATTTGATGTGACCCAAGAAACACTGAACTCCCTTATAGTCCTTTGGTGGCAGCAAGTCAACAATGACCCTGACCTTCTAAGAGTCAGTGGCTATGTCATTCTTGGACACCACGTGCCCTAGGATGCATCCATGCTTGACCCAGAACTGGCATTTCAAAGTGTAAAGCCTGCATCATTCAAAGACTGCTCGTAGCTTCTCCAAGTGTTGTGCCCAACTAGAGTGCACACATAGGTCATCTACAAATACCTCTAGCTCTCATCTAAGCATATCTTTGAAGATTGTGTACATTAGCCGCTAAAAGGTTGCAAGTGCATCCATAAACCCAAAGGGCATTACAATGTAAGCGAAAACACCCCACTCAGTCAGAAATGTGGTTTTGTGCCTATCGTCGGGATGTACTTGCACCTGGTTGTATCCTGAGAAGCCATCCAAGAAGCTGTAGGCCTCTTTGCCTGCTACCATTTCGAGCATGTGCTCTGTGTATGATAATGGATAATTATCCCTTTTTGTCACGACGTTAATCTTCTTATAGTTCATGCACACTCGTATCTTTACATTCTTCTTCATGATTATCACAATCGGTGATACCCAGTGTGTGCTATATTTCAAAAATGAATCTTGAATCCTGCCCTCATTAGCTTATAAATTTTCTCCCTCATGGCTTGGGAATGTTTTGGATTCATAGGGTACCGTCTTTGTTTTATTGGCACCGCATCAAGGGCCATTGGTATTTATGTGTTACCACTCTAGGATCCACACCTTTGAGTTCATCTAAGGACCAAGTGAACACCTCCACGTACTCTTGCAAGAGCGCAAAGAGACTGGCCTCTTCCTCCTCAGTCAAGGCGTCAACTATAGACAACAGTCAAGGCTTCTCGCCTTCCCTTGCCAAGTTGACTTCCTTGATCTTGGCGGGTCCCTCGATCAACTCGCTTGTTTGTCCTTGTCTTTTTTCTCCCAAAAAAACCACTACTTTGTCATCTTTCTTAAACTTCATAAAGCGTCTCAGTAGGTCTTGTGGTTTCTTCTACTGCTTTGCCTCTGCCTTCTTTGTCTCTCCTATCCTTTTTTCCTTCAATTGCCTACGCTGCCTTAGGTGGATTGGCAAGTTCCCCTTGGTGCATTTGTTCCTAGTATCTTCGGGTCGCTCTTTGTACTAACCTCTGATTTAGAATCAAACTCACAATCCTCACTAGAAGAAGGAGTTTCCCCTAGTAGGCAAATCTCGGTGGGTGCATCTGTCTCCTAAGCAAGGGTGTTGCCAGTGGTTGGGCTACCCCTTCTTGTTCGTAATCTATTGCTTCCACATGCTCCAACCAAGAGCGATTGCACTCCGTCCGCATGACTCCTCTCTCAATCCTGCAAGTACTCCTTTTTTGGGGCTTGGAGTTTGCTTTGGGCTGTTCTATCACCCTTCCTTCAGTGTTGTATTCTATGATGTCTACTTCTTCCCCAGTTTCCTCACTACTAGAGTGGCAGTCCTTGTACTCATCATAGGAATCGGCTCCTCCTGGCTACTCATCATCCCCTAGGCCTGTCCTTTGTCAGTGACTAAGGCCCAATTGTACATTAAGTTCAGGTCATGCACCTTAGTCCATTTCCACTACTCAAGATCGTCCCTCTTTGACACTATAGGCTCCCTCTTTGACACACTCACACTTTTTGCAGCTTGTTTGTACGTCTCCTCCTCATCTGAGAATGGGAGATCGATGGTCACTAGACATGCATCCAATCTTGCTCATCCTCAAGACAAGGGATGTATTTGGTTAAAGGTCCATGAGACTTCCTTATTGGAGCATCACCCCTGAGCATGTCAGACATGTCATCCAGGTTGATAGCGATCGTCTTTCAAGTGTCCATCTTGACCTTTACCACTTCTGTTTGGTTCCCTAGGAACATTAGACCATTGCCCTAGTCTTCAATGACTCGAGCATTCCTCATCCAGGGTTATCCTAGCAGAATGTCATAGTCCACTCCCTTCATGACAATGAAGTTCATAGAGAACTGGACACCCACAATATTTATTGGCCAATTCTTTAAGACTCCAAATGGCCTTACTTTCATTCTATTAGCTAGAGTGACGTTGAACCTAGCGGTTTTGACAGGTAGGTTTCCCTAAGCCTAGAGCATATTATGGATCAACACACTCAATCCCACCCCGGTATCTACGATTCCCTTTCGTGTTATGTCTCCTAGGGTTAGGATATGCAAGACTATGTGCGTCTCAGTGCCTTCCCAAAAGGCATTGACGTGTAATGACTTTGGCACGGAGTGCAGTGTCAAGCTGGGTATTTGTGTGATTGCATCATGATCCTGCAAGTCAACGGTAGCATGCTTCATCGGTTCTTCCATCCAATGTTTCAACTCCTGCTATAGCATGGGGCGCTGCTTGAGCAGATTTCCCAAACTCAGAGTCACAGGGGTGGTCACTAACATCGTAAGGAGGCTACTAGTTTCTTGCCTCTCTCCCAGGTTTGTGCTTTTTGGTCATTGGTCTTGTCTCACTAGCTAGTTGGCATCTAGACTTGGCCTAGGTGGCATCGCTTGTGGCATGAGTGCGTCTCTTGACCTTGGTCCTGTAGATGAGACTGGCATGTTCACACTAGAGAGATCCTCATCCTTGTCCTCTAAGATAGGCTCATTGTCCTTGAGGTGCTCTTGGACTTCCTTTACCCACACTTTGACTTTGGTTATTGCCTCAAGCTGGTGCCTAGGGTGGGGATACTCCCCTACCTTTTCACTCCCTTTCTCTGCCATCCTTAGAGCGGTGGTCTCTGCCTCTACATCTGGGACCTTCTTGCCAGTCATCACGATCATTGTCGCACCTTGAGTCTTAAGCGTAACCTTTGCGTCAGTATTTTTCTTCCTTCTCCTTTGGCTCTTCTTTCCTAATGAGGCTGCATCTAAATTGTTGGGTCCTGGCAGTGATATGCCTACCTGCTTGGTCTGTGCTCTGGTCATGACATGCAACGGGATGGGTATGTCCTCATTGTCGAATGTCTCGACTCCGAACAGCCCCAAGGGCATTGAGGGTGTGGTTATCGAACTAGGGGATGGCTTCCATCTAGGACAATCAGCAAAGAGGTGAGTGATGCCACACTCGACACATCTAAGGTCGATTTTTTCCTTATTCGCTTGTTCTCTCTCTAGACAGTGTGATGAGATGTGGCCTGGGTGATCGAAGTCCAACACGAGATTGAATATTGGGTCGGCCCTGTGAATCCTCTTCCTTTACCTCTGCCTAACACCATCATTGGTTTTGGTCCATAGTCCATCAGGACAAGATTTCCCTCTTCGTCGTACAAGATGTAAGGGTTTATGTAGGCTTTGTGTTTGTTAAGGCTCCTCCACGTAATGGATTGGAGCATCACTAGGTGGGTGGGTCACATAGGGTCCTTATGGCCTGGGTATACCTGTCAGGTTGATCTCCATCCTAGGGATGATGGGCTTTGCATCATTTTGTGTTGGAAGTGCCAGCTGGGCTCCTCTTCCAAGGAAAGTTGGCAGCCTGCTTCCCAAGTAGGGTGGGTTGTACTATTGGTCATAGGGGAATCTCCTAGGAAACATACAGTGTATGGCATCCTGGCTGAATCTACCACAGTTTGCACAAGGCCTAGATCTAGGATCGTGGCACTTAGCTAGGAGGTGGTTTTCACCACAATGTACACATTGGGCGTGCGGTGCATTGGTTTCCTCACCAATTCTTGCAGTTGTGCTAACTCCATTCTCACCTCGGCTAGCTCTTGGCCTTGATCTACACTCTTGCCCTATCCTGCGTGCTAAGGGTTGATCCCTCACTAGAGGTTGTGGTCCTCTCTAAGGTCCCCTGACTGGAGTTGTCACAGTTTGAACTTTGAGAACTTCTCTCTCTCAGCTAATCATCCACCCTAATTGCTTCATCGAAGACCCTAGCCAACATGTCTCGTTGCAAGCTAGAGTTATCTGTCAAAGCCTTGTACAACTCCTTGCTGCAAATTCCATTCATGAACACGGTGGAAACCACTCTTTCATTTGGTCACTCATTCTTGGGGATTCTCTTGAAGAGGTTGCGCACATGAGTGATGCAATCTCTTATGTCCTCCTTGTCCTTTTGAGTGGCGTTCTATGAGGTTATCAGAGTATCTTGCTTTCGAGAATCTCTTAATGAAGAGATATTTTAGTCAAGGAATTTTTTCTCGCTCTGCCATGTCTAAGCTGGTGACCATGTCCTACCCTTATCACCAAAGCAGAGTCTGAAAGCTTGGGAGTATTGTGCAAGGTCTATGAGATCGTTGGCCTCACAAACTTGCTCGAACTGCTCTACGAAACTATATGGGTTGCTACTTGGCTAGTACTTGTCTAGCTACTTAGCTACAAAATGGATTTTTGATTGGCTCTTCATCCCTTGAGTAATTTCTAGGCCTAAGAGTAGCGAGGTTGCTAGTGTTGCCGCACTCTATATCAATAGTCGTGTTGTCAATGAGACGCTTGGTCACAAGCTCACTTCTAGCGCTTTGTCTCTCTCCGCAGTTGGTCCTGCCTTGCTTTTTATGGCTAAGGCTAGCACACATCGAACCTCGTGCACAAAAAGCGCTTGCGCACTTTAAATCGAGCATCGAAGTAAGGGTTTCATTCCCAAACCAGAGCTTGAGGTAGATAGAATATTTAGGCTTGTTAATCATTAAAAAAAAGTAAGTATTTTTGGGTTTGGATGTGTAGATTAGTAGGCTAAGGAAGCATAAATGCTATATTGTGATTTTTTCTTGCATCAGGTAGGATAGGATTAAAACAGTGTGAGCACACAATAGGGTTTTTGCTACTAAATAATAGGCTGAAACATGGAAAAGAAGGGAAAAAAAGAAATCTTGGGTTAAATACTGGTAAGAGGAGAAAGACTAAGATGAATGCAGACCTGGACAGGGCAATAAGAGGCCAAGAATAGCTAGAGAGAGAGAGAGAGAGAGAGAGAGAGAGAGAGAGAGAGAGAGAGACCTGTTGACCAGAGGAGATTGTGACATTTGATTGTGGAGCTTTTTCTTGGATCCAAGTATGCGAAACCATTCCTTGCTTGGATAGGTGTGATCTGTAGAGCCTTGTAAGCAACCATGGACCAAGCTTGAAGAAATCGACCAAAATCATTGTGTGAGCCTCGTCGCCTCACAGTCGAACCACTCTGTCCTAGTCCAACTTCCATAGTCAGACTACGGGCATTCGGACCATCCAACTCCATGAGTCGGACTGTCACCATGGGTCCAATTGGACCAACCATACAGTCAAAGACTCTTGATAGTTGGATCAAGCCCTTCATTTGATTGGACAACCTCCCGCAATCGGACCATCCAGCTGGTCTAATTGGACAGCCCAGTCGGCGGACCACCCAGAATCAGAAAATCTGATTCTAGGAATCAGACCAACAAACCAAAATAAGAAAATACAGATCCATAACCAATTCAATGGGTTAGAGCCAGCCAGTATTGGAACCAAAACACCCCTAGAAACCCACCTTGGCTTGCCAATGCTAGTAGCTAGAGAAAACTATGACTATACGGCCTAGAGGTAAACTCTAGGAGCCCGATCATATAGCTGACTAGACGTGTAGCCCAAAGATTGGCCTCTAGACTATAACCCAGCCTTGATAGAGCATATAGGGAGCAACATAGATCCCATACAATCCTTAAGAGTGACGAGATATTGCACTTAGAGCCATAATAGGTCGTAGACAAGAAGGGGGGATAGCTAGAATTGCATAATCATTTTGTAGGTGCACCCCACATAGTGATTTCTTCCACATAAGTGCACTAGAAAAGGACAGAACGTGTGATTTTGCACCATGCACAACAAAGCACCCAGCACTAAGTGTACATAAGTTGAGGATATCCTTGAGAACAAGGAATACAATCAGACTTAATAACCCGAAGGAGCCCACCAATAGAAGGAGACTCCATAACATAGTTGGGTACCCTGGAGCCCAGTTGATAGGAACTTTGGAAATGGCAGTGAGGCTAAAAGGACAACAAGATTGAGGGAAAAGAGCTACCAAAGATGTTAGGATTGATCGACAACCTTGTGGAGCGGGAAGTAGGAATGATGTCAGGAGCAAACACAGACTAGGGAGAGGACCAGCTGGACTGGGGTGAATTCCCAGTCGCGGTCCAAGACATGGTAAACAAATATGAGATGCTAACCAGGATGGTGGTCCAATGGTAGGCCAGTAAAGGAGGTAATGGCAAGCCTGGAGGAAGAGAGGAAAGCGGTGAGGAGAGCACTGTAGGGCATGGCTACCTACAACCACAAGTAGAGAACTAGGAAGCTGCAATAAGCATTTCAAGCGAGCTCTAATGGCTACCTCTCATATTGCTGACGTGCTATCCCTTTCTACGAGTGTAATGAGCTTACATTGATGCTCGACCGAGTTGCTTCCTCTCTCAAGCACTCCAATAGCTCCAAGATTCTTGATGCAAGCTCAAGCATCCTTAAGCCTTCACCTCCAAGCTCCATCCTCCATAGCTGCATGCAAGACAAGAGAAGAGAAGAGAATAAGAGAGAGTAAGAAGAAGAGAGGAGATGGTGGAGAGCTTCACCTCCTTGATCCCTCACCCTCATACACTCACTCCCTCATGCTCTCACACTCCCTCCCTCAAGCACACATAAGCAAGCAAAGAGAAGAGAAGAAGGTGAGTCTCTTGTTGCCACATACCAAAGAATGAGCTCTCATTCACTTTTTGAACTTTATACACAAAACCCACTTTCCATTGGGCGGTCATCCCCTTTTTACATGGCTGGCCATAGCCTAGGCCTTTTTTACATGGCCAACCATAGCCTAGGCCCTTTTTTCCATCGTTCTCCTATCTTCTTAGCTTCCTTCCTACAACCCATCTACCTTTATAATTTTCACAGGTCAGAGCCCGGCACTCTTAAAATAAATCATGGTGCGCCCTGTGCCCTTTTATGAAAGTATTGACTCACCCTTTTTCTTGTGCGCCTCTCTTTGATTTAAGACTTTTTCACACTCCTTGTGTTTCTTGATTTCGTTGTCTTCTGCTTTATTTTTTTTGGATTTTCCACCCTATTTGTCTGAGGGTTAACATCTCAATAAACAAACAGTTAAAGATCACTATATGTTGCCATTCATTGATTAGATTCTAGATCAACTTTAGTGGGTAACTATTTGTTTATGGACTACTTTGTTAGTTATAACCAAATGGCTATTGTAGAGGAAGATAAGTTGAAAACAATATTTATAACTATATTTGATACCTTTTCATATCATGTTATGGCTTTTGGCCTATGCAATATGCCAGGGTATTGGCAATGTAGGGATGATAAAACTTTTGGTGATATTTTCCCAAAGGAGCTTAAAGTCTTTATTGATGTCTTGGGGGTAGCTACTACAAGGGAGAGATAGTTTATTATTCATAGACAATGTTTCAAGTAGTGTAGGCAATTTTGCATTGCTCTTAATCCAAGGAAATGAACCTTTGGAGTGCCCTATGGATTGGTATTAGGTCATGTGGTTAGATCGGCTGCTAGTATAATTGATCCTGAAAAGATAAAGGTTATCATCACCATGAGTCCAATATATTATCAACAATTTATTAATGCACTCACTGAGAGGATATTGCCACCATTGACAAATATATTGTCCTTTAACTATCTATTTATTTGGAGTGATCCATGTCAAGTATCCTTTGAGGATATGAAGTAGAAATTGGCAAAAGCACCAGTCCTAAAAACACCTAAAAGGGGTGAGATATTTTATATATTTTCAATAGAAAATTGCTGTTTAACCCAGATTTGGGAGGAGACATAGTACCATCCGATTGCATTTGCCAGTCTTGCAAATTGGAGGTATCCAAGATTAATTATATCTACTTGGAGAAACTGTGCCTTGGGATGGTATTTACAATGAAGAAATTCAAGCACTACATCTTTTATGAAAGGGTAGTATTTTATACAAAAACAGAGAGGCTGAGGCTATGGTGGGATAAGTTATAGCCACATAACCGTCTAGCAAGATAAATGATCACTTTGTAGGAGTTTGATTATGAAATTGGGAGTAAGCCATCAAAGTTGTCCGACATTGTTGAATGTCTTTGGATTTCAGGAAATTGAAGGAAGTCTTGCCTAAAGGAAGTGACCTTGAGGGTCTATTCAAAATTGATATGGCGTCCATTCCATCCTAACATGCTGCTATAATGCACTATTTATCTATAGGAGAGGTTGGAGCCGCTTTGTTGAATCTTGAAAATAGAAAAATTAGGTATCAAGCCTTGAAATTTTGCTTGATTTGTAGGAAGACTATATCAATAAGGGATGGATTATGTTTATCACCGATGTGTTATGCTTGAGGAGACTCCATTTATCTTGGAAGAGTATCATGACTCTGATTGTGGAGGTCACTTTGTTGGATGATTGACTACATAGAAAACCTTGAGACCTGGATATTGGTAGCCATCCATTTTCTAATATGCATTTGCGTATGCTAAGATATGTGATGCATGTCAGAGACATGAATACAGAGAATATGAAGGGCCCACTAACTCCTATTATGGCTATACTACCATTTGAGAAGTAGGGTATTGATTTTGTTGGACCTATACATCCTTTGTCAACTATACAAATGTGTTATATCATTGTGGCAATAGACTATTTCATGAAGTGATATAATGCATGAGCTATGATGAAGGATAATACCAAGGAAATGACTAGTTTTATTTTGAAATAGATTGTTTGCCATTTTGGTCCACCTAAGGAGCTTGTGTCCAACTATGGGACACATTTTTTGAATAAAGTGATCAAGGCTTTGACGAAAGCTCTGAAGATTAAACATAACAAGACCACATCTTACATTCCCTAAGCTAATGGGCAAGTAGAGAGTACTAATAAGCAGCTTGTGGGGATTTTATCCAAGGTTATATCCAAAGGTAAGAATAATTAGGATAAGAAGTTGGATGTGGCTATTTGGGCTTATAATACAACATTCAAAAGAGCTACATGACACATCCCTTTTAAATGAGTATATGGGAAAGAGTGTGTTTTACTTTTGGAGATTGAACTGCCTACAAAAGGTTTGCTCTAAGTCATTCTTTGGGACAAGAGGAAGTGTTACAAGAAAGGTTCATTGCTATTGCACATCTTAACGATATTAGATTACAAGACATGTTACATCAAGAAGTAGGGAAGAAGCAAATGAAAATGCTTCATGACCTTTGGGCTAAGAAGTGTAAATTTGCTACAAGTCAATTGGTTTTACATTATGATGCCCATCGTGAGCTCTTTCTAGGCAAGTTGTGGTGCACAGATCGGATGCTGTATGCGCGCGTAGTGAGTGCCGAAAGGTCCCCAAGAACAAAAGAACTCTACTTTTGCACAAAAAACAAGAGAGAAAGCTTGCATGGCATAAAGCAAAAGACTAATTGGGTACAATCTCCCCCTGCCTTGTGTGAGCGCTCCACAAAGCATGTATTTTATATATTATTGATCTTCAAGCTCAAAAAATAGCCCAATTTACAATTAGCACGCTTTAGCTTTTGTGTTTGCTTTTGTCCCACTAAAGAATTAAGCTATTGGGTGCCCAAAGAGTCGGGCGGTGCCCAAATACAATGTCCAATACAAATATTTAAATTGTGCATCCATGCGTATACAAAATAATAAATAAATATCAAGCACTTTAGCGCGTCAAAATAAATATTGGCACCACACCTAAGATGCGCGCCCATCAAAAATGATAATTTCTTCTAAAAAACTTGAATACATGCTATCGCCCAGTGCTTCCCAACGCCACCACTGCCTGCTCTACACATCAACTGAAGCATTCACAATTGTTAGAAAATAATAAAATTAAACCGACAAAAGTGAATACCTAGCAGTCTTTAGCTACAAAATAACTAAATTGGTTAGAACTCAATCCTAACCTTAATTTATTACGAGTGTGCACTCTAAACTCATAAATGTCTATTAATTTAAATATGTATTTTGCGGAATCACCAGCTATGGAATCACCGACTTACACATTAAATTAACAAGACGCTCGAAAAGGACAGGCGTCCTCATCGACTTTTCGCACAAGGAATCCACCTTGTGTATGAGCCCCGGCAATAAATAAAATTTTACAGAATCCACCGCAAAACCTCAGGAATCCACCGTGGAATATGCCTCCTAGCATCATATCCCCGGGGTGGGATAGCAATTGTCCTCAATTTCTATTAGCTCAATATGGAGCTAGCAGTGAGGGGTAAGCACTTAGGTCTCGAGCATGCATCCATTGGGCCTCTTCAACAGGATGTTTTTTAAACTTAACCAAATATCTAGAATATCTATGGCTAGTTCTAGTGGCCATAAAGTTAGTATCTAGAATAGTTTCAAGCTCAAGGATTTCAGTTTCTTCTTCTAGCAAGGGAGGGTTTTCATAGACAGGGTGTACAGGTAATTGGTCTCTAAAAGGTCGTAATAAACTGATATGAAAAGTGTTGTAGTTTTTCTAGTGTTGTGGCAATTCTAGTTTAAATGCATTGTCATTGATTTTGTGAATGATCTTGAAAGGTCCATAAAATCTAGGGGCTAACTTTACGACAATTCGTAACCAAACATAATCATCAACTTTGAAACTCATAGCTTTTCTTTTCTTGTTGGCTTGTTTTGTGTATGATTGCTGGGCTTTGGTAATCATATTTTTAACTTCATTACAAATAGTAGCATATATGTTGGCAATATCATCAACAGCTTGAACTTTGTTTGACAATGATGTAACAGGTGTAGGTAATCTATATGCATAAATAATTTCAAATGGTGCTTTCTGTGTAGCTGTATGTGGTATGTTATTATATGCAAATTGAAGTAAATGTAAATGTGTATCCCATGTTTGTGGTTTTGAAATTGTGTATGCACGCAAAAGATCTAAAATGATATTGTTAGTAGCTTCTATTTGCCCATTTGTTTCAAGATGAAATGCAGATGAAAAATCAATCTTTGTTCCTAAATTAGCAAACAAAGTAATCCAAAAATTATTGCAGAATCTAGAATCACGGTCATAAATAATAACTTTTGGCAAACCATGATTAGTGAAAACAGTTTTTAAGAACAATTGAGCAGCTTGAGATGCAGTTAATGTTTTCTTGCATGGAATGAAATATGCTTATTTGCTAAATCTATCAACAATAGTCCAAATCATGTCATGATTAGCTTTAGTGTTAGGAAAACTAGTGATAAAATCCATTGAGATCTGTTCCCATAGTCGTTTTGGAATTGGTAAAGGCATTAATAAACCATATTGTTTACCATGGTGTCGTTTAACTCTTTGGAAAATTAAGCATTCAGATACAAAGTTAGGTACATCAGATTCCATGTGTGGCCAATAAAAATCTTCAATCAATGTATGTAAAGTAGAAATAATTTCTATATGGCCTTGCTATGGGGGACAATGAATTTCATGCAAAACAAATGATCAAAATGGAACAGTTACACATAATCTTTTTTTATAAAACATAAATCCATCAGTGTAAGACAATGAATCAATGGGAATCCAGTTATTTGCAACTAATTTATTCCAATCAGTTTGAAAAGTAGGGTCTTGGTCATAAGTATCTTTCATAGGGAGAAGAGAGTCAAAAGATATCACAGAAATATTATGAATAGTCGGTCTTCTACTTAAAGCATCGGCAACAACATTCTCTTTTCCGGATTGATATTGTATAAGTGGATAAAAAATTTGAATAAAAGCAGCCTATTTAAGGTGTCGGTTAGATATTTGTGGTTGACTAAGGCGATGTTTAATGCTTTGTTGGTCAGTTTTGATCATGAATTCAGATCCCATTAAATAGTGTTTCCATTGACGTAAAGCTTGTACTACAGCTAGCAATTACTTATCATAGGTAGAATACTTAAGTTCAGAGGGTTTAAGTTTGCAGCTAGAGTAGGCTATGGGATGAGAATCTTGCATAAGGACTGCTCCTATTCCAGATCCACTAGTATCAGTGACTACTAAGAAAAATGGTCTATTGAAGTCAGGTAATTGCAATACAAGAGCATAAGTTAAAGCATTGTCGGACCAATGATACACAATGCCTTTCTTTAATAATTTTGTCAAAGGTAATGCAAGCAATGAAAATTTTCTCACAAATTTTCTGTAAAAGCTAGCAAGACCTAAGAAAGAACGTAATTTGTGCACATTTTTAGGTATCGGCCACTTAACAATTACTTCTATCTTTTTAGGGTCAACTTTAATACCTTCAGATGAAATAATATGTCCTAGGTATTCAATTTGTGTTTGGAAAAATTCACTCTTTTCTGGATTGGCATATAATTGATTCTCTTTTAATAATTTGAAAACCAAAGATAAATGTTCATAATGCTCGTTCTCATTCCTGAAAACCAATATGTTGTCAAAGAAAACAATGACACAATGCTGATGCTTCAAAAATATGTGATTCATCATATGACTGAATGTGGCTAGTGCATTAGTTAAACCAAAAGGCATAACAAGGAATTCATAGTGTCCAAATTGTGTTCTAAATGCAGTTTTGAATACATCAGATGTGTCCAATCTTACTTGATAGTATCCAGATTTAAGATCTATCTTGCTAAATATTGCAGATCCTTGTAACTTGTCCATAAGATCATCTACCCTAGGAATCGGATATCTATTCTTAACAGTGCTTTTATTTATGGCACGATAATCAATGCACATGCGATAGGTATTGTTTTTCTTCTTCACTAATAGGACAGGAGCACCAAATGGAGAACTACTAGGTCTAATGAGTCCTCGGGTTAACACTTCTTCAATTTGGACTTGAATTTCTTTGTGTTCAATTTGGTTATGTCTATATAGTGCTTTACATGGTGGTTGTGATCCAGGAATTAGGTCTATCTTGTTATCTTCGGAACGTATAGGTGGTAAGTCAGTAGCAAAAAAATCTTAAAATTGTGTGTGCCGAGGATACATTTGATTTTCTTTAGCTTCAATTTCATTCACCCATATTAAATAGTATTTTCTAAGTAATGGAAATTTATCGAAAGTGTGCATACCATGCAATGTGATTTGTTTTCCATTAGAATGAATCCTCATTGAATGCGTGGAATAATCTATATCGGGATTGTACTGATGACACCAAGGCATTCCTAAGATAATGTCACTAGATTGCAAAGGCACAGCTAAGAAATTTCTACGTTTGACATAATCACCAATTTTAATTTCTAAGTCATGCACTTCTTGTGTTCCATTGTATCTAGTGCCTAAGAATGCATCCTTGATGCGATAATGTGTAGAAAAAGTATGTAAATTCAAGTCTTTGACCAATTTTGCAAAAATAAAGTCGTGTGTGCTCCCATCATCATGTAAAACAGTCTTTTCTTTACCATGCACAAGACATTTCATCGTTAATAAAGAATGGAGATTTGGCATACCTGGTAAAGTATCTGAAGTAGTACCGATATCGTTATCTTCTTCCGTGAAATCTGGCATTTTTTCATGTTCTTGATCTTCTGTAGCTCCCAAATAATTGATATGAACAGTTGGCTTTTTGGTTTGACAATTCGCCGCTAGATGTCTAAGTTGATGATATTTGTAACAGACTATGGGTTTGGCTTTAGATACATTATTGGTAATAGCAAGAAGTTTAGGAATGTTGGGATTTGGCTGGAGAGACGGCTTAGGTTTTGGATTTGTGTTTGATGGTAAAGCAGGTGGTCGTGTCCAAGATTTACGGAATGAAGATGGAAGGAAATGACTTTGATTGAATCTTTGAAAATTTGAATTGAATTGTTTTGAACCAAAGTTACCATTAGTTTGAAATTGTTGTGGTCACTTCTCTCGTCCTCGAATTTTATCTTCAGTGTCATGGGCCAAGGAAATTGCATCTTCAAGAGTCGTTGGCTTGAACATGTTGACCTCCGCATAAAAATGTCCAAGTAAGCCAGACATAAACTTGCGTTTATGGGTTGCCTCAGGTACATCTTCAAGCATTTGTAGTTGCAATAAATCATTCCAAAAATGCTCGGTATATTGTGAAATAGGCTCATGATCCCTTTGTTGCAGAAGATCCCATTGTTTGATTGCTTTTTCGTGGAATTGGGGTGGAAGGAAATTCTGCAAAAATTTCTTTTGGAAAGTCTCCCAAGTAGTAGGACAATCAATGCTCTTACGGACAACAGTCCACCATAGGGATGCTCGATCCACTAGATGATTAGTGACATACTTAATTTTGTCTTTCTCAACATACTGTTCTTCATGGAAATAATCATCAAATTGATTGATAAAAGCAAGTACAGTCTTTCCATCACGTGACCCATTGAAAGTATAAAATTTGAAATTTATTTTACTTATCTTTGTTTCTTTCCGAATAGATTGCGCTTCAAGTGTTGCATCGATCGTACATCGTATAAGATCTTTAGATTGCAGTTCATCTTGGTCGGCAGTAGATTGTTGTAGATTGGCCAGTTGGAGCTTGCAAGGTTTGATGTGCTCTTCGTTCCTCTTGAAGCTACATCATAATCAAATCCAGTTTTTGCTCCATCGTTGGTTCGGGTAGGTCACCTTCAGCCATTAAATCTTCCATGGTTTGATCGGACATCCTGGAAAATTCCAAAAGACCTCACACATTCGAAATCTTGTTAGTGGGATGACGTGGCTCAAAGTTGGGTTTACAAGGCTTATTTCTCTTTTTTCTTTTATGGATTTTTGTAGTATTTCTTCTTTGTGGATGTGGAATTTGATATCACGGTCGTCTTCCAAGAAGATAATTCATGCGTGCAGGCTGTGTGTTGCTTCACTGTGTCCTTCCGCCACGATTCGTGGGATTTTGAAAAGCTAAGCTTTTTCTTAATGATAATCTCTTATCTGCTTCTCTGAGTATGAAACGACTTGCAAAGGAGATTGGGAAGCGATCCTCCGCCATCTGGAAGTGGTACTTTGCGATCTGACAGCATAGCAAGGGGTTCTTCACTGCCAAAAACGTGCTGGTATTGACAGATTGCCACGAGATTGACTATAGAGCTCGATCATTCCAGGAGCTTCGCCTTCGCACGAGATGGTAAGTGATTTGAAGCTCTCGAACTCTGCTTTGCTCTGATACCACTGGTGCACAGATCGGATGTTGTATGCGCGCGTAGTGAGCATTGGAAGGTCCCCAAGAACAAAAGAACTCTACTTTTGCACAAAAAACAAGAGAGAAAGCTTGCACGACATGAAGAAAAAGACTAATTGGGTACAATCTCCCCCCATACCTTGTGTGACCGCTCCATAAAGCATGTATTTTATATCTTATTGATCTCCAAGCTCAAAAAATTAGCCCAATTTACAATTAGCACACTTTAGCTTTTGTATTTGCTTTTGTCCCACTAAAGAATTAAAGCTATTGGGGGCGCCCAAAGAGTTGAGCGGTGCCCAAATACAATGTCCAATACAAATATTTAAATCGTGCGCCCATGCACATACAAAATAATAAATAAATATCAAGTGCTTCAATAAATAAGCGCATCAAAATAAATATTGGCACCATGCCTAAGATGCGCGCCCATCAAAAATGATAATTTCTTCTAAATAACTTGAATACACGCTATCATCCCAGTGCTTCCCAATGCCACCGCTGCCTGCTCTACACATCAACTAAAGCATTCACAATTGTTAGAAAATAATAAAATTAAATCGAAAAAAAATGAATACCTAGCAGTCTTCAGCTACAAAATAAATAAATTGGTTAGAACTCAATCCTAACCTTAATTTATTACAAGTGTGCACTCTAAACTCATAAAAGTCTATTAATTTAAATATGTATTTTGCAGAATCACCCGCTATGGAATCACCCACTTGCACATTAAATTAACAAGATGCTTGAAAAGGACAGGCGTCCCCATCGACTTTTCGCACAAGGAATCCACCTTTGGTATGAGCCCTGGCGATAAATAAAATTTTATGGAATCCACCGCAAAACTTCACGAAATCCACCATGGAATATGCCTCCTGGAACCCAAATGGAATGGTCCTTATAAATTGTTCCCGTAGGGAAAAATGGCTCTACAGTCCTTGTAGTGGATTTTCAAGGGGTAGAGTTCATACCTAAAGTAAATTTCAAAAAACTAAATCACTATAATGTATAGGGGCTAACGTCGGCAGACTTGGTGCCTTTGCATGTCCCTCGAATTCAGCTTGAACTTGTAGAGGGTATCAAGACTATTGGATGGGAAAAATCATTCCTTATCTTGAGCATCCATATTTAGAACATCATTACTATCAAGGCAGAGTGATCTGGTGGAGTAAGGGTTATCACATTACTTAGTGGCAAGATGGATATTTTACATGTGATATTCAAGTCTATTGCCATCACTGTCATCAGGTTCTTACTAGCACCCTATTGGTTTCAATGAGGAAGGAGAAAGTGTACCTGCTTTACACCCTCTCTCTTGATAAGACTTTGATTATCATAAGTACGAGTAGGTTGACTATGATGGGAAGTTATATTAACGAAGCTTGGGTTTACACGATGTATTTTGATGGAGCTTCTTGAGACCTACTAAGTATGCAAGTATAGGGATTTTACCATTTAAGATCCCTGTTAAAGAGTAGTTTTGAAAATGGGAGTATATTTAGGCACTGCTTTTACAAATAACATGGCGGAATGCAAGGCCTAGATTATGGGGTAAAATCTAGCCAGATGTGATGGTACTTACCAGTTATCGATGAAAGGTGACTCATAATTAGTGATCAACCAATTGAATGGGATCTATAGTGTGATAGATACAATTCTAAGAATATACCATCATGCAACCTTGGATGCCCTTGAGATCTTTGAGGCAGTGACTTGCTAGCTTATTTACCAATAGTGGAATTATTTTGCAAATTCCCTAGCTAATTATGCCTTTGTTGAAGATGTCTTTCTTAACTGTGGTCTTGAGGGTTTTGTACACTTGCCTCCTAATGTTAATCCAAGGCTATTATGGGGACTGCTTGTTGCTGACATATTTTGTTTTGGCCACTGATGGTTAGTATGGGTTATGAGCCATGTAATGATTGACCATCTTCCTATTCTATCATGGATGCATTGGATTGTTCAATGGCATACTCGTAGGATACCCCTTGCTATTTATTCAAGGCTAATAATTTGATGCATTTAGTTTGAGGCCTGAATGGCCATCCCCTTGGTCTAGTTTTGTGGTTCATTATGATTTATGTGAGGGCCTAGGGTTTTTTTTTTAGTAATAGGTTGTTGAATGGTGTGCTTTATTGGTTAATCTCGGTAGACCAAGAGGACAGATTACTTTGCAGTGAAATGCTTTATCTGATTAGGCCAAGAGGGCCATTTGTCTCTTTCTGGTGCGGTGATTTTTTAAATCTAAGTGCTGCACTAAATAGATCCCGACGAAGCATCTGGATGGAGCCTCTTGTTGCACAGAAGCTTCTTTTGGTGAAGTCCAAGTGATGTTCTTCCTTTGTGAGTTCTTTCCCTTTATGTTGAATGTGCATATGTATGAGGGAAATTTTTCTTTTGTGGGAGACCCGCATTCAAGGCATGAAGTCCCAATATTAGGTTATGTGTGTCTAGGGAGGCTTGAGTAGTTGTCAACCTTCTATCAAGACATTGTCAGGGACTCTAAGAACTATTTTTGTGAGTAGTCCAAGTATTCTGCTAGCTTGATAGGCAACTGATCCTAGGAATCCCTCCTATGTGAGACACATAGAGAGGCCTCCCCAATAAAAGAACAAGAAAAGAAACAATGAATATATCTAAAAAACCTATATAAAATAAAAAGGTGTATAAAAAGGGGTTCTAACCCTTAAAATAAATAAATAAATAAATAAAATTCCAACAGTAGATGGGAAGGCTTGGCAGGTTCCTAGGGGTGAGTGAGGACTTGGGACCTATGCCTTGTCTTCCTAGGGGTGGCATTTAATCATGAAATAAAAGTAAGGATGGTTGGAGAAAAAATTGAAGTGGTGAAAGAAGAAAAAGATCCAGTGTCACCTTACGAGAGCTTGGTAGGTTCTTGGGTATCAAGACAGGACTTGAGGCCGATGCCATGTTCTCTTTGGATCACAATATACTCAGCTCCCTCCTTTTTACACGCCCGAATATAAAATACTAAAGGAAAGAATGTGGTCAAATGGAAAATATGTGACTTTTTCTAGACTAGGCTATAGGAGTTGTAATCAGCCTTCCTTCTCGAATAGGATGGTAAATAACCTAATTAAGCACTAATTACAGCAATTAACAAAATCACAAAATTGAAATGCACATGTTACCATATAATGTTGGAATTGGACACCCTATTGGCCCCAAAACTAGCACCCCTTTCAGTATTTATTTAACTTAATTGAAGAAGAATTTGATGTACAATGGGATTCTCCCAATTCCTTTTGGTATTCCAACTCCCTTACTATCCAAAATGACCAACAAGCCTTCAATTTGATTCGAGCAATCAATTGGCCTTCACCCACTTCGATGAAGATGAATAATGCCCCAAATTCAATGCTTTTCTAGTCCCTCCACTTGAATAGGCTAAAACTAGCTTCAGCTCTATTGAGTCCAAGTCTTGGACCTTCCAATTTTCGGCACGCTTTCCAAGGCTACTGCTAAACCCAAATTTTTGCTGCAGATTAGGGTTTACAGCAAAGAAATCTAAAATTTGTCAACCTCTTGTGATCTCAATGCTCTAATCTTCTTTTTGGAGGAGCAAGGTTGCAAAAAGGCTAGGAGACGAGAGAGAATGCCAAGGAGAGAGAAAATTCAGACTTTCTTTGTGAAGAACTGAAGAAATTTTGACATTTACTACTGTTGTTGCCCTATCTTAAGATCTTGTAGATACAAAGAACTGAAGAAAATGAGTCATTTACTGATGCTGCCCTATCTCAAGAGCTTGTAGATGGTGTCACCCGCTTTTGATTGGTCTTCTCTTGCCTCTAACTACCTCAAAAGGTCTCCAATGGCTACAAATCAGGCTAGTAGCATCTCCTCCCTCTCTATTGCAGGCTAAATACACTAAAAATGCCTCTCTCCAACCTCTAAAGATGTTTTCCAGTCTTAATGGGCATTTTTGACAAGTGGCAACCTTCCCAAATGGTTTTTTCAACATTATCCATAATTAAATATTAATTTTAGTATTTAAATATTGAAAATTAATCTAATAATTATTTCGATGCCCTGAAAAATAATGTGACTAGCCAATAATTAAATTGGCTAGGGTACTTCGATTCTAGAGTGTCTCTATGTCATCTTTTACCATGAGATTGGCATTAGGTACCATTAAATGCCACTACGCTAGTGTCACCAATTGACACTTATGGCCAAATGAATGACATAGGCCAACAAACTAGCACTAAATACCACTAAGTACCTATGCAACATAACTTATGGCAACTTTTGCCTTTGATATCCCATGATTTCCTAGGTCCCGAGCTCGTAAATTTACTCTAACCCTAGTTAGACACCTCACATGTGCAACATTTACTTAACCATGTGATTAAAAATTAATCCACATGTTAAGTGAGGTGTCAAAAATACATGTCCTCATGACAGGAGTCCTTACCTAGTAGGAGTTCTTGGTCCCATTGTCCTAGGTCTTATAGGTAGGTCAGACCACTACTTAGGATGACTCCTTCAATAGTTCTTTTTAGCCGGTTTGTGTTGGAGTAATTGGTTAGTCACTAGCTCTGGATCTCTATCAGACTATGCTTGCCCTATCCATTGTGGACTTCATGCTTTGATTTTGTCAAGGGTAGGGGGAGGGCTATGTTTGTGCTCTGTTGTGTATTTCCTCTATGTAGTAGCTTGATGCTCTTTATGGTTCTTATCTGTGCAGATCAGTCCATGGATTTGACAGGCTGAGTTGCCCTATCCCGTGGTCGTCACCAATGAGAGAAGATTTTAAAGCTAGGATTTAAGTGCAAAAGGACCCGAAGACTCGTAAAAGAGGCATTTTTGGTGCAAAATGAAACGCGGTTATGGATCAAGGAGTTGGAGTTTTTGTAGAAGCATTTCGATGCCAGGAATCCAATGCAAGTGTTCGTTTGTCAATTAAAGTCCATTTGAACTACCATTTAATGGCCAAAAGGTTTGGTGTTACAAAGCAGCTATACTGGGTCCGAAAGCTGGAAAGTATATGATGGAGGAAAAGGCGATATATTTCAACACTAGAAAGGTGTCTATCCAATTGGATCGCAATTCCGAGGCTATTTGCCCCCTCAAGCAGGCCGAAACTACGTTGCATAAGTGTGAAAGGACAAATGTTGAACTAGCTATTTGGTGGATTAGTGGCTTAAGCCTAATTAAGAGATAAACAAAGCAAGAAATGAAATGCAATTTGGGGGGGGGGCACATTTTTTGATGCCTCCTTCTTTCTCCCTAAAAAATGAAATTTTTGGTCTAGCAACAATTCTCTTCTTGCACTTGGACATTGGATGCTTTAATTTTTGGCTTTGCCTCTCACTTCGATATATGCGAGAAATGGTGTACTATTCAGTAAAATTAAAAAATCAGTCTTTCTCTCTCATGTTTCTATCTCCTCCTTCCTTGTTCATATGGTTGTTTATGTGTGTGTGTATGAGAGAGAGAGAGAGAGAGAGAGAGAGAGAGAGAGAGAGAGAGAGAGAGAGAGAGAGAGAGAGAGAGAGAGAGAGAGAGAGAGAGAGAGAGAGAGAGAGAGAGAGAGAGAGGGAGAGGGAGAGGGAGAGGGAGAGGGAGAGGGAGAGGGAGAGGGAGAGGGAGAGAGAGGGTTGCTTTGATGAATCACTGATGGAAAATGGTTCAAAAGAATAATGAGATGTAGACCAGGTGATTTGGACGCATCAACGGGTGGTTGGAAAATTGCATCACTATCGGCTCCATTTCCTCGAAATATGGGACATATGTATGAAAATTTTTAAGTGATCATTATTTAAATTTTATGATGAATAATTAATACATATAATGAGAAAATGATTGCAAATGATGATGTATTTAATTCTAGAAAATCATACAATTTTCTTCATGTATATTGAAAATTTATAAAACTGCAATTCTAAACACGGCGGGTCTTAATGGAAAATGGGATTATTCATGGGTTTTAGGGCTCAAATGATGCTTATAGGGCATGAAATTGAATATGCCGATGGATCACACCTTTCATAAGTTATGCAAATCATGGATCACACCTTTCATAAGTTATGCAAATCAATAAATAAATAATAATAATAATTTATATTAAAATAAATGGAAAATTTTATAAAATAATTAAATAAAGAAAAAATTAGTTTTTACGTGTATAAAATTATGAAAATTTAGGAGAATATTTGTGAATATATAATGAAGGTGAAGCATGAGGGTTTGTCTCAGCTCACCTTTATTTATATGTTAAAAAGTGCATGTTTTAGAGCTTGTTCCTATGGAAAATTATCAGAAAATTTCCCTATATTTGCACAATCAATTTAAATGTAAAGGGGATATGGGCCTAAAATGGAAAGATGTTTGATTAAGTTGTTGTTTTCCTTTCATATCTTAGCATATAGGCCGTGGTCTATATAAGTTTTAAGAGGTTCAGTAGTACGAGTTAGCCCGGTGGTGCTCCTTAGTAACGCCGCACGATGCTGGTAGAAAGAAATCATGAAAAGATTATTCGTGTACTTCATGTTGGTTGGTTTTTAGTTAAGTTTTTTGAGCATGAAGTGCCATATACTTTTTATAGGTGCAATTTGAATATGATATCAGAAGATAAATTATTGGATGCATTACAATTGTGTGTTTAGGTAATGAGACCAATGTTGAGAGTGTAAGATTTCCCTTACTATAGGGTAGTGCACTATCATGGGAAAATTGATTAAGTGAGGAATATATATAGTCTCTTGGATTTCTATGCTCGTATTATGAGAGGACTCTATTACATTCATCTTCTATGTGTAAGATGATGTATCCTAGGACCAATCCCCCCGGGGTGTAGGAGAACCATAAGAGCCACAACATTCTACTCGGGGAGCTCTTTATGTGTGTGAATCGAGGTACTGATCATTGTAAGTTTGGATACTCCCTCTATTGGAGTCAAGGGAATGGCAATAACATTGGATTGCAATCAATACGAGCGTATTATTTATTTAGAGTAATATATAGCCATCCAATACTCCTATGGGCTACAAGGCCATAAGGGTGGTTTGGTGAGTATAGGAGGCCGAAACTAGAGCTCTAGAGCTAGTGTCGAGCCCTTCTTAGGGTCCCAACACACTACTTTTTTTCTCACTGCTCTTTATAGCATTATGTTGGTGCTTGGACTAGTGCTTGGACCAACATCCATGGGATGCACTAGCTCGAAGTCATCATAGCCTGGGAAGCACCACAAACTAGGACTATCCATCACGATAGAGAGAGAGACAGAGAGAGAGAGACGGAGACAGAGAGACAGAGAAGGCTATGGAGCTACTTGTTTTGTAGTACATCTAAATAATGAGTGTGTTGCTGGGGGTAGGAGGAGAGAGAGAGAGAGAGAGAGAGAGAGAGAGAGAGAGAGAGAGAGAGAGAGAGAGAGAGAGAGAGAGAGAGAGAGAGAGAGAGAGAGAGAGAGAGAGAGAGAGAGAGAGAGAGAGAGAGAGCATGCTATGAATAGTGGACACTGTAATGAATACCAGGACCTTGAAGATAAGAGGATAATGTGCACAATAAGAGATAGAGATAGAGAAAATATAGAAAAGGTAGTGAACTGCAGTTGAGCATTTCATTGCTAGTGGTTGTATATATACAAGGTACATTAAATGAGGTAGGTGAGCCTTATCTCTAAATATCTAAGATATTTACAAAGTGGATATCTATGAGATCATTTTGTCCACATATTGACTTGTCCTTATCTTATCCACCTTTTATCCTTATCCACAACTTTATCTTAACATCCCCCCTCAAAAGGATTCCATAGGTATCTGTAGAGAAATAAAAAAAGGATTACATTCAATTCATCAATTCAGCTAAATATTTTCCCCTCCCGATCAGATCATGCAAAGGATTTGCATGGCAATTTTGTGCTTTAAGTGAGGAACTGATTTGGTGAGGAAATCAACAGCATTGTCACATGATGGTACATATTGAAGGATGATATGGGAACTTTCAACTAATTCTCGTACAAAATGATATCTCATATAAATATGGCAGAGTTTAATGCTCAATTTTGATCCTTGAATGACAGAGATTGATGCTTTATTGTCGGTGAAAATTGAAATTTGCTGAGGCTGATACCCAAAACTGATGTCTTCCAAGAGTTTCTTCAAATAAATTATTTCCTAGGCGGCCATACTGCATGCCACATATTCGACTTCAGTAGTGGAAAGTGCAACAGAGTGTTGCTATTTGGTACTCCAAGAGATGGGACCTCCTGCTAAAGTAATGATAAAACCAGTGAGATATCTGACAACCAAAGTGACATCCAATAAATATCTGAAAACCGGTGAGATACATCCCAATAAATATCTTTGACAACCAAAGTGACATCCAATACAAAATTTCGGAATAGCAAATGAGAATCCAAGCCAAGTCTTTAGAGAGCACTAAAGCTCAACAAGTACATGGTACACTGTGCCAAGACAAATGCATCAAGCCGTAGATGTCGAGTAAGCATGTACCCAAAGAGCATGTAACTGTCAAAGCACTGACCACTATCAAGCATAAACCAATGTCAATAAGTGCAGGCTGAAATAAGCTCAAGCTTCCAAAAGCATCTGGATCCAATGACGAGCTCGAAGTCGTCCCTCGATGATCAATACATCATAGCATAACCCAAGACATACACCCGGAACCAATAGGCATATATGTCAAAGCACGAAAGATAGCTTCAGCCCAAGAGTATTCAGCATGCATTTATTGTTATAAACTGTGTATTTCCAGCCCCAAAATCAGGCCAAAATCATAGCATTACATGTAGCTTCAATCCCCCAATCAATCGGGATGCAATAGGCATCAAACCGGTTATGTAGTCATGCCCAAACAAGCATAGGCATACAAATACATGTCGTCTCAGACCTGAAATCTGTTGTAGAATATTTTGTCATCAAAATTTGGCAAATCCGACATCACCATCGTGTCTGGAGCATGCCAAAAACCCAACTTAGACTCCAACCCATCTGGAAGGTGCCAACACCATCGCGTCCGGAGCGTGCCAAAACCCCAACTTAGACTCTTACCTTGCTTGAATCGGGTTCCGAATGCCCGAGATATGACAAAAAGAGTGATTTTTTTTGTCGGATTTTGAAACAAGTGCAAAAAAAAAGTGAGCTAGCTGGGGGGTCTATTGTCCCACGTGTCAACAATGGGGTCCAAAGGGGCCACAAATGGGGGCCAAAGAAGGCCTACACCAAGCCTCAGTAAGCCTTGATAGGCTGGAAGCAAGATCCAGGTGAAGGAAGCTCCAAGAGCTGTGAGCTATGGCTGCCCACAACCTATGAAAACCCTGTTTACCTAGACCTGTGGACTGAGATAAATCTCTGAAATAATGAAGCAATACCTCTCATGGTGCCTCAATAGGCCGAGAAGAAGCTCAGGAAGCCGGGGAGTGACAGGAGCTCAAGAGAATGAGCTATGGCTGCCGGGAAGGAGACCCAATGTGAGTGGGGAGTCAATGGGAAGCTGAGAATGCCACGAGCCAAGCTCAAGAGTCAAAAGCCGTGCTCTGATACCAGTTGAAAGGTGATAAGGATTGAAGCTTGCACTCGAGAGCTATGGCGAGAGAGCAAGAGCAAGAAAGAGAGAGACAAGAAATGGGAACTCCAACAGTCACAATGTGTGACCGGGCCTTCCTTTATTCAAACTGTCACTAAAAGAATAAAGAATAAAGTGACAGTGACGGGCGCCCGCCACCTGCAGTGTGTGCAGTGGCAGTGACTGTCAGTGTAGTAATACATGGGCGGCTAGACGGAGGTGCCTTTACCCCCAACATTTATAAGAAGTATAGGCTGATGAAAGAGGTGAAGAGCAATTGTGGCCAGAACTGGACAGAGAGGATTTTGTCAAAGTGAAGTTTGGATTTGTATGAGGCATATCTAATGTCGAGGATTCTTTGACTGGAAAAAGTGTGAGAGATGGACATGTTGTGGTGTTGGACAGAACAAGATTATCTTCATGAAAGATGGCACTTCGGCCATAAATAAAGACTTTATCAGTTGGATCATAGAAGTGATAGGCCTTGTGACCATGTGGCTCTCCATATCCTGTAAAGATCAGTTGTGTGGCTCTAAGAGAAAACTTAGATTTGTGATCTTGATTGACAAGAAATGCAGTGCATCCAAAGACTTTAAGATGTGATAAGTCAGGAGAGTGACCAAACCACAACCCACACCAAAATGGAGTTGCTGAAAGAAAGAATCATACGCTCTTGCAGCATTGAGTAGTGTATGATTCTTTCTTTCAGCAACTCCATTTTGCTGTGGGTGATGTGGTATGGTAAGCTCATGTTGAATGCCAAAGGCCTTGCAATAATCTTCGAATTCATTTGAATTATATTCTCCTCTATTGTCGGTACAAAGAGCTTTGAGTCGTAACCCATGCTTCTTTTCAACTGCTTCCTTATATTCTTGAAACTTGGAGAAGACTTGTGACTTCCTCGTGAGAAAATATACAATAGTATATCTTGAATAATCATGAATAAGTACCATAAAGTATTTTGCTCCAGCGAGAGATACAAGATTTATTGGACCACAAATGTCTGAGTGTACTAATTGAAGTGGTTGAGTCGTAATGGAGTAAGATTCGGGATAAGGAAGATTTGTGGCTTTACTAAGAGCATAAGCTTGACAAAATGGAAGTTGAGAGAGAGAAGGTGGAATGCTGCGGGCAAGCTTTTTGTGAATAAGTTGTTGGAGAACATTCTGAGAGGCATGACCAAGCCTAGAGTGCCATAGGAGAGCGTTCTGTGCTAGACTTGTGAGTGAAGTGGAGTTAGCTGAAGCATTTGAAGAAGGCTGTAGTAGTGAATACCCAAGTGTATAAAGCTGACCTTCTTTGGGGCAGGTTAGTTTGAGAGAAGGTGAGAGTAGCTGTAAGATGCAGCGGTCTTTATAGAAGTGAGCAGTGAGAAAGGATTGAGAAGTGAGCTCACTAATACTTAATAGATTTTTCTTGAGATTGGGAACATAATAGACTCTATGTACCTTGATGATGTGATTGGAGGGAAGCTCCACTTGAATTGTGCCGTAGCCCTGATCTTGTTGAATGCTGTTGTCCCCCATGGCAACACGGAGTGGAGTAGAGATCTCTTTGAAGTCGACTAGCCATTCCTTATGAAAAGTCATATGATGAGTAGCTCTAGAATCTAGAAACCATGTATATTGTTCTTTGGAGTTTGATGAAGGTGCCCAAACACTGGTGGCTAGGCTGATGATTGTTTCTAGTTCCTCTTCTATGTCATAATTGCCAATGCTAACAAAGTGAGCCTAACCTTTTGATTGATATTTGTTGAATCTATTTTTTTGAGGACAATCCTTTTCAATATGACCTTGTCTTTTGCAAACATTACATATGAGATGATAATGAGGGTTTCTTGTTAACTATAGGGATTGAGAAGACTGGTAAGAGTTGGGCTTATGTTGTGGATTACCAAGAATCCCTTTGAAGTTAGACCGAGAAGAAAACTTAGGCTTTTGTTGAAAGTGTTGACCTCTTTTTTGAAAATGTCTTGGGTTATAAGCAGTTACAGCTAGAGCCTTGGATTCTTGATTTGAAGAAGTAGAAAGGGTATCTCTCATGACTTGCTCGTGCTTGATTCTATTAATCAGTGGTGGCTGAAGCTTGAGTTTATCAATGGAAGTTTGAGTAGTAATAAAGGCTCTCCAAGATAGAGGCAAAGAAGAGAGTAGAAACATGGCTTGTAATTCTTATGAGATGACCAGACCGGATATTATGGTTTCATCTAGCAAGGATTGCACTGTTCTAAGAACTTAGGCAGATTGATCTTCATGCATAGTAGTAGTAGATAGTTTTCTAAACATGGTCATTTGATAAACAATATTTGTGTGTTCATATGTATTGTTGAAGAATTCCCAAATACCTTTTGCACTGGGTATTGTTCTTACTAGTTGTACTTGATGATCTCCACAATGGACAAGTATTTCCATTCTCGCAGCTGCATCTCTTTGCATCCAATCTTCCTTGTCTACTCCTTCTTATTCAGGGCAACCTTCCTTTCCATTGATAATATTCCATAGATTCGCTTGAGATAGGTAAAGTTCCATCAGCTTCTAGATTTGATAGTTGCTGCCATTGAGTTTGTCGATCTTGATGTGTCAGTTGTAGGAGGTGATGGAATTAATGAGAGCCACTAGAAGAATGAGAGTAAAGGAGGACGAGTAGTTTGTGAATTTGAGGAGAAAATGATAAGCTAGAAAGATAGGACCTAGTTTTCTGATACCATGTAATGAATACCATGAACTTGAAGATAAGAGGATAATGTGCACAATAAGAGATAGAGATAGAGACAATATAGAAAAGGTAGTGAATTGTAGTTGAGCATTTCATTGCTAGTGGTTGTATATATACAAGGTACATTAAATGAGGTAGGTGAGCCTTATCTCTAAATATCTTAGATATTTACAAAGTGGATATCTATGAGATCCTTTTGTCGACATACTGACTTGTCCTTATCTTATCCACCTTTTATCCTTATCCACAACTTTATCTTAACAGACACACCATGCATGCAACTATGACTACCAAAGGTTGCCAGCCTTGTTTTTCTTGTTGTTGTCTATTGCTTTCTTTACTTTATCTTTCTTATGTTGCTTTCCCCCTTTTTTTTCCTCCTCCTCCTCAAAATTAGACTCTATACTATTGGACTCCATGTCTAGGTTAAAATCAAAAGTCAATTCACTGCTATTGTCATGTTGGTTCTTTTTGGATGACTTGCCAAACCACTTTCCTTTCCTAACTTCTCTTTCAACAAAAATTGCTCTAACCTGAGATATTTCTTATAGAACAGGTTAATGTTCGCTAGAGAGATCATCAAAAGCAAAGCCTTTCTAAATAGGTTTATTGAAACCTTGGACATACATGGTATTCATCATTTTGTCCTTTGGCTATGCATTTGTATCAATGCAACTATTCAATATTGTAAACTTGGTAGTATATGCCTGAACCGATTTGTCACCTTACTTAAGGTAGCAAAGTCATTCAAGTGTCTTTGTATCTGTTCAGTGTGGTTGTAAGTGGATGAAGAAAGCAGTTAGGGCTTCATTCCATGATAGCCAACCATGTTCTATAGCTATCCAAGTTGTAACCTTCTTGTGTATCGAGGATTTGAAAATGGCAACCTTGTAAGCTTCATTAAATTGACCAAGGTAATTAATTGTGTGTGCTACATCAAACTGCTAGATAAAAGCATCCAGATCTTCATTGGGAAATCAAGAGAACTTTGGGAGAGAAATACTAGGATGGTGTGCCATGGGGGTCAGGATGACAGGTGAAGTGGGGATTACTGATGGGACACCTACTGGGTTTAGTGAAGCAAGAAATTGGTTAATCAAATTCAAAGGTGTAATAGGTGGAAAGACTAAAGGATTCAGGTTGCTCCTAGTCAAGATAGTAGAACGCAAATGAAGCTTCCAAAACTTTGGGATAGCATGCTACCCCTCAGGTGCGGTCTCACTAAGGAATAGGATAGCCTCAGGAGGTAGTACCGTCTATGGTGTTGTCTAAAACAAGACTATTGGGTATGTCTTACCACTAGAATTACCTCAGGTGGACCATGTGAATGTGTATGATTTAAGTTAGGGCATGGAGCAACGAAAATTGTGGTTTCCATGTGTTAGTAGTTTCCTTGTACGATTGCCACAAAGATGAGGATGGA
This sequence comes from Lygodium microphyllum, assembly GCF_053477565.2. Taxonomy (NCBI): domain Eukaryota; kingdom Viridiplantae; phylum Streptophyta; class Polypodiopsida; order Schizaeales; family Lygodiaceae; genus Lygodium; species Lygodium microphyllum. The sequence goes on along the minus strand of NC_141135.1, from coordinate 166,235,835 downwards.
TGCACTCAAAACCGACACAAACAGTCATAGACATCACTTTCGGTGTTTGAAGCCCAGGTTGAAGAGCAAGATATAGTAGGAAAGAAGAGCATGAAAGCGCTTCATGATCTTCATGCTAAAAGATATAAAGTTGTGATGGGTCAGTTGTTCGTATATTATGATGCATGTCACGAATTATTTCCCGACAAGCTAGAATCCAAATGGGTTGGTCCTTTATAAGGTTGTTAATATAGGGAAAATTGGCTCTATAGCCCTTTTAGCAAATTTGCACAAAGTAGAGTTTAAAATTTAATATGTTGAAGACCCATTATGTGTAGGGGTTGACGTCAAACTTGGTACTTTGCAAGTCTTCCAGGATCCAGCCTAGTGGCCTAGTGCCAAGGCAATCAGATGAGCAAAACCATTCCTTATCTTAAACATTTGTATTCAAAACAACATTACCATCAAGGTCAAGTGATCTGGTGGAGTAAGGATTATCATATTATTGAGTGGCAAGGCAGATATTTTACTTGGGATATGAAGGTCTACTACCACCATTGTCATAGGGTTCCTACTAGTCCTCCTATTGATTTTAGTGAGGAAGGAGGGATAGCGTATGTCTTACATCCTCTCTCTCAGCTCAAATTTGACTATTATAAGTACGAGTAGGTTGATTGATATGGCATGGCCTATCAATGAGGCTTGGGTTTATACTTTGTATTTTGACGGAGCTTCATTGAGGACCAACTAAGCATACGAGTATCGGTATGGTTATTACTACATACCCCTGACGTAGAGTCATTATGAAAATGGGATTTTGTTTAAGCACCACTTTTACTAATAATATAGTAGTTTAGTGATCAATCAATTGAATGGGACTTATAGTGTGAGGGATCCTATTCTACGGATGTATCATCGTGTAGCCTTGGATATACTTAAGATGTTTGGGACAGTAGCTTATCAGCTAGTTTCTTGTTATGGAACCTCTTTGTGGACTCATTGATAAATTATGCCTTTGTTGAGGATGCTATTCTTAATTGTGGCCTTGAGGAGTTGTTAGAGTTGTCCAATCTTATTAGCCTAGGACTATTGTGGGGACTGTTTGTTGCTGACATGTCTTGTTATGGTTGTCAATGGTTAGCATGGGTGATGAGCCAGGTTGCAATTTTACCATCTTCCTATTCTTTCATGGATGCATAGGATCGTTAAATGACATATTCACCAAACATACCTTGCCATTTATGCAGGGGGATTAGCTAATAATCTAATGCATTTAGTCTAGGGCCTAAGCAGTCCATCCCATGGTTTTGTGCTATATTTTGGTATGATTTATGGAGGGACCAAGGGTTTATTTTTAGCCATAGGGTGATGTATGATGTGCTTTATGGTTTTGTTTTTTTTAGCCAAGAGGGCCCTTCCTTTTGCAGTGTATTGATTGATTTCATAAGGCCAAGAGGGCCATGCATTTTTTTTGGTGCAAGTGCACTTAATGTTTTATTGCCTTAGTATTGTACCACATACAAATTCAATGGAGTACATGGAGTGAGACTCTTGTTGCTGCTGGGATTATGGCCAAGTCTAAGTGATGTCCTTTCTTTATGACTTCTTTCCCTTTGTGCTATATATGTATACATGTATGTGGGAAATTTTCTTCTTTTGGGGACTGGCAAAATCAAGGCATGAAGTCCCAAAGTTTGGGTTATGTGCATCTTGGGAGGTTTGAGTGTAAGAGAGGGGGATTTAATAATGGGGAAATACTAGCTACATTGGCTGGTATATAAGGTGTTAGGGACTTAATTTTTCACTATAAGATAATAATACAAGTCTCCTTTCATCTTCACCTCTCTCTCCAAGCTTTCATGGCTTCTTCCTCTCTCTTTCTATCTTTCTCTCTCCTACCATGGGAGGTGCGGAGGAAGGTGCTAGAAGGGAGTGAGGAGGCGGTGTTGTCAGGGGTGGTGAGGTGTTGACAGAAAATAACCGTCTCTTAATCTCCGGTGAGAGAGATATATATATATGCACATAAAGTCTGTAGAGATGGGAGGTATTATGGTAGCCATGGATTTTGGAAGGTAAAATGATGGGAAGGTTGAGGAGATTGGTGAAAATGAAATGGTTCCATCTTCCTTGCCCTTCCTTGTTTCTTACAAGCTCCATAGCCACCTCTTTCCCGGCCAGTGCACCAAATGAAGAGCACCTTGCCACGGCACCATGAGAACCACGAACCAGCCAAGAGAGGCTGCAAGCACACTTGCTAGCCATGAAAACCTGCAAGAAAAATCTCCTTCTTCTCACCAAGAACCATTCTCTCCAAACACACAAGAGAAAGGCACACAAGAAATTAGGAAATTCTTACATCCTGACCCTCTTCCTCTTCCTCACTCTCCATTAGATTTGGCAATGAAGCACAAGAGAAAGGAGTAAGAACAAGAAAGATGAGAGTTGTGCCAAAATGGGAGAGGGAAAAATGAAGCATCAGAGGAGAAGATAAAGGAAGAGAGAGGGTTTAACTACCTCAACCTCCCACCTCCTCAAATCACCCAACAAGCCTCTTCCTTTTCTTTTCTCGATATATAAAATTGAATTGCATACATTTTGGCTAAGGTCTAAAGACCCTTTATTTTTTGAAATGAGACAAAAGGTGTTGACCATCCTTTTCCTTTCCATATTTTAAGATGTGAGCCTAAGGACCCACATTGTTACATTGCTTCATAAATGATTTTTTGACAAGAGAGTACAAAAGCAAAATGTATTTTTGCAAAAGATGTTCCCATGTTGAGTACATTTTAGTGCATTTATTTGCATTGATTTCCTGGTTATCATAACCTTAATTTAATACAAGTGCACACTCAAAACTCATAAACATCCATTAATTTAAATATGTATTTTGCGGAATCACCTGCTATGGAATCACCCACTTGCACATTAAATTAACATAATGCCCAAAAAGGGCAGGTGTCTTCGTCAACTTTTCACACAAAGAATCCACCTTGTGTACGAGCCTCGACAAATAAATATAATTTTACGGAATTCACCACAAAAACTCACGGAATCTACCATGGAATATGTCTCCTAGCATCAGGAATTGCATCCACTTAGTGAGTTGGGAAGCAAGGGTGTCCAATAGTGGTCTTCATTTGACCAATGCCTTCCATCAATTCTCTATACCTCTTAGCATGCCTTGTCTCATGCAAATTGAGGGTGTTAGTGAGTTTGCTGAGGCTCCCCATGTTATGAGAGTAATCTTCATCTTCCATTTCAGGGTTTTTCCCAATCCTCAGGCTGCATGCATCCCTTATTTTTTGCTGGAGGTCATCATTTGCCTTAGTTTTTCCCCTGTTCCCTGCCATGGCTAAGTGCAGTCCCGTTAGACCCCTCCTCACTGTTTTGCTTGTAACTTGAGCTAGGGAGCTCTGATTGACCTACTTTTTTGTTCAATTCTAAGCCAAGGATGTCCTCTTCAAACTGAGCATAATCATGCTGCTACAAGTATAGTATAAAAAATTATGTAATAGCAAATATGTAGCTATTTTATGCAATCCTGCACCTTGTTTGAGAGTAGTAGGGGATTGTTTTGGCCTGTAAGGGATGGGTAGTGCCCAACTAAAGTGCCAAATTGATAGGGAGGGGTTACTGAGGTCTGCAAACACCCTTTGGGACTTGATCTTCAGTGCTGGTACTCACTCTTTACCTCTGTAAACTGACTGGAAATGTCTACAGCACCCTGTAGGAATGCAAGGGAGCTGAAATATGTCCCCCATCTATTGTATGTCTGCAACCACTTCTCCCATGGCACCATACATTGCTTTAGCATACATATACGTGGTCTACACCATAATATCATTTTTTAGCATGAAAATGAGCATTCCCATGAACGTATCACTCACATATGAGCATCATACATGCACTATTTGTTGCATTCATTGTCATAACTACATACATGACTGCATGTGTATCTAAAGATACATTTTAGCATTGATTCTCAGTCACACATCATTGCAAGCACATCAGTGGTACATCAATATTCCATATACAGTAGTGGCATAATCCCAAATACATCAATATGTCATAGACATCAATGGCATCATCATGACATGCCAATTCACACTGTCCCCAAAATATATATGCACCTGCAAACAAGTTCGGGCTTCAAATCATCGAGAAGTGAGAAAAGTTCTCCCTGGGCCGGCTTGTGCACCCCTTTAGGGTCTTTGATGGCAAGGGGGGATCACCCCTCTTTTGTCTTGCCACTTTGCATGGCATCGGGATTTTCCTCACCCAGAATATACATGGCAGATATTTATTAATTAAACACCGTTTCTAATAGTTGTATTTTGTTTTCTTTGTAGCACTCCATTACAAATCGGGATCCTACCGATCTTGAGACTCGATATGCAGAGAGGCACGGTCTCACTGCATTGATCGACCGATTGTATGGACGCGGCGGCCATGTAAGTCACTCATCTTTCTTGTTAGTAGTTACCATGTGTAATTAGAATGCATTATTGTTTGGTGGACTGATGTATAGTTGTTTCTTTTTTTGTAAAGTCCGTTCGATGCTCCTTTGCGGCGGGACGAGGTTTCGGATGGCGATGATCTATAGCTCGCCCTTGGATCCCTAGAGCTCACATACCCTTCTTTTTTTGGTCACGTGATTTGTGTAGACATTTTCTATGTAGAGTATCTTGCCATGATTGTATCGGTCGCTTTCATTATGCTATCATGTATTTATTTCATGTATTAGTGTTACGATTTAAGTATATTTTGCCTTTATTTACACAAGTATTGTATACATTACTGAAACTATTTTGTATGGCCCAAATAAAGCACATAGTGCTATCACCAAAAAAAAAATCCCTGTTACCGTTGCTATTAGTGTAAACACTGAAAGTGGACCTCAACTCTAAACAAGCTTGTAAATTTGCAAAAAAAGTCATAAATGCCTGACCACCGTGTTTATATAGAGCAAAAAATATTTGCCACGTGCGATGCCACGTAGACAGCCATGTGGATGCCCCGCACAAACTCTAGCCAATTAAACACTGCCATGTGTCACGGATCCCGTAGTTATAAAAGATCGATTGTAGCTTACGTGGCTCACTTTTCAAATCCAGAGCGCAAATACACAGCCACGTCGAGATGAACTTCACCCTATATCAGACACCACAATTACGGCACGAGGAGTTGTTTTCTTAACACGCGCTTAAACATAGTCGCGCCGTATCAGTCACCGCAAATACGGCGCGAGCAGGTGATTTTTAAACATGCGCTTCATTGTTTTCGTGCCGTATCGAACACTACAAATCCACACTTCACTATTTTTGTTGTTTTTGCATCGTATTGTTCACCACAAATACGACGCGAGAGGTTGCTTTTTAAAACTTTGTTTCACTGCATTCGTGTCGTATTAGTTAAACCATGCTTTAGCATATCACAAATACGACGCGAGGAGTTACATTTTTGACCCACGGTTTTTCCCTATCACGCTGTATCGGTCATCCACAAATAGATGCAAGGAGCTTCACTTCAAACCTTAGCTTTTTCTCCTATCGTGCCGTATTTGTTATTTCTGTTTGGGTTACTTATGTTTTTTTAATATTCTAACTAGTCTCATTTTTTACTCATAGTTTTTAAATGTTCTAACAAGTCTCATTTTTCTACAGGTTCATGGCTAGGACAAAGCAGACTGCAAGGAAGGTGTATATAGACAGCAAAGAGAGTGAGGAGGAGACAAGGCTTTCAGCTTCTCAATCTTTCCATCTTGAGATCCCACCTACCCCTGGTTGCCCTCAGATCCCACCTACCCCTGGTTGCCCTCAGTCTCCTGCCATGGAATCTAAACAATCTAGTGTAGAGACAGTGTCTTCTCCTGCCTAGAGTAAGCTTCATCATGTACAGTCCTACCCTACAACAACTACTAAGTTTCCAACCTCCCTTACAGCCCTTATTCAACAGACAGAGCAACCTGGACCCTCTTATCCCCATGGAGAAGAAGACCCTTCCAAGCCGAAGAGAAAGAGAAAGTCTAGATTTTTTTATGTTCAGAAATGTTTTAGTGAGATAAGGAAGGCACAAAGAGCTACATAGCATGTGATTCCAAAGACAACATTTATTAGGGTTGTCAAAGATATTTCTTTTAGATTATCAAGGGTGTCCCACTGAAGTTGGCATGCAAAAAAAAAAAAGGCAGCTTGCAGCCATTCTTTGCCTTCAGGAGGCTGCTGAAGGCTTCGTTATTGATTTTATGAACGATGCTTACATTGCTGCTGCCCACACTCATAGAATGACTTTGATAAACAAAGACTTTAGTATGGTTAGCATAATCAAGTATAGGTTCGACAAGGTATTGAGGCCCTTGCCCACTACTGATAAAAAATCATTTGAGATCCTTAGCATTCCTCCAAAATTGCCTAGGAGAGCGAAACGGCTAGTGATTGAGGACGTGACACATTTACACCCTGCAAAGACCACCTCTGAACAAGTGTCTGCCTATCAAGAACCTAAAGAAGTCGCCCATCAAGAACGACCACAAGAGACTATAGAGTCAGAGGATGAAGTTTGCAAGAGAAAAATCAATGTCCTTAGTCCTGTCAATCTAAAGAGAATGGATGATATATATGGGCAAATGGTTGTGAATGTCTCTTGCACTTCTTCAGAAGACTATCTTAGTATTTCTCGTGAGGACAAAGGAATGTTTGTCAAGAAATATATTCAGTTATTAGATTCAGTAATCTTTTGTTGCATAAGGTAAGTATTTTTGGCTCAAATTTTTTTAGTTGAATGATAGTGTTGTTTTGTTCATTACAATTGACATTCATTTGGTTTTGCTTTTGGTTTTAGGGTGTTGATTTCTTCTCTTAGCCAAGAAATCTCTAAAACTATATTTATCATCGATCCACTATTATCAGTGGATTTGTTTTCAAAATCTCGTTCAAACGTAGAATTATTTTTCAAATCGTTCCATCCAATTACAAACTACCATATTTTTTTTCCTTACGTTGAAAGGTATGCAATTTTGCAAAGGGTTTAATGTATACTTCTTTATGTATACTTCTTTATAGTATGCATTTCTTACTAACATCTTACTTTGCAGAGGATATTGGAGCTTAATATATATTGATATTTTCACTCGAGAAATTATCCTTATGAACTCTCTTGGGGGTATCCACAGTCAATAAAAAATGTGCGTTGAATACAAATCCTCACTTTTTGGCTTATTGTTTATTTTATTTATTGTCCTTTTTTTATAACATGTTTCCATTGAGAGTGCTGGGAGGTTGGTGGTAACCTTTTTGGACACTATATATAAGGATATTGTTGATCCTAAAAAACCATATAGTTTTCTCTTACAAGAAGTGCCCTTACAAAATGATGCGTATTCTTGTGGATGAAGAGTAATTTCAAATGTTCGTAGGACAATAGATTCAAAGATTCTCAAGGTAGATGGGGTTAATGTAAGTATCTTTCACATTCCATTTTGAGCAACGTTATTAGATTTTGAGCAACAACATTATTATCAAATTTTATAATCATTCCATTTCTTTGTTTTTACTCCCTACAAGTACGAACTATCACTCACCTTACAACTTATTACAATTTTCCTTGCAGTGCAAAAATTACCATGATTCATACACGTGGTGGATAAGAGAGAGATGTATTGAGTTAATTTTGGATAGGGCAATCACGCCAGTCGACCCCAACTCTCCTCCACATAAATCCTTAACTAAGAGTAAGGAAAAAGGCAAGTCATCTGGAAAGACAAGTAAGGCAAGCTCCACAAAGACAGAAATGCCAACATTTTCTCATCCGTCTTCTCATCTACCCCCTCAAGAGAAGAGGGCCCCTGTCCAAGTTAAATTCTTCAACCAACCAAAAAAAAAAGCCACTGCAACTGCAAGATCTATCTTTTCAAAAACTGACGAAGAAGTTACAATGATGAAAGAAGACAAATAGATACAAATGGCAAGATCTTTGTATATCTACACTTCAATTTTGTAACTCTTCATTCAATGAAAAGCTTTTTGTCCAATGTAATGTTTTCAATTTTATGGCTCGAAGCTTACAATTGAAGGAGGCAAGCAACTCGTACAAGAGAAAAAGCGTTCAGCTCTTTTCCATACTACTTTACTGTTTAATTTGAACTTATATTTTGGGGATGTATAGTCTAGCATCTCCAAGGTATCCCTTACATCTTTAAGATTCCAATTGAAAGTGAAATTTACCTCCTTTTCTATAACTTGCACCTTAAGATTGAAGGGCATGCAATCTGTATCTGAATCCAAGGGAATCCACATGCCTATTTTAAGTTTGTATCTCCTATAATCAAAACCCAAAGCAAGAGTTTGTCATGCTATATTATAACACAGAGACAAGGATTGGGGGCATACAATACACCTCATGGTGTTGCCCTTATGGTCAACATCTCTAGATTTCCAAAGCTTCCCTATAATGTTATCTAGTTTTGTGCTTGCACAATTTCTACTTAGCCAATATACTTTTTTTCTCTGTAAGTTTGCTATTTTGAAGCAACCCACAAAGATATGTAAGGGGATAAACCATGACAGGCGTATTCTTCTTGAGATCCTTCCAGCTATCATGGACTTTTAAATATCTTGACATATTTTGAATTTAAAACTATGCATGGTTGCCTTATTAGGAACCTCCCAAATAAGAGAGGAGAGACTTGGCAATGGCAAATCCTCGATATGTCCATATATACCCTCTTTAGATGGAACCACATATTGTGCATAATATATAAAAATTATTCTCTCATTGAAAGAACCGACGGTCTCATCAACATATATAATGTCTGCAAACGCCTTATGAATTACATTCAAAGTTCCACTCAAACTCTCCACAGGTTGACATTCAATACTTGTTGATGGAAATATATCTACAACGAAGAATTCAATATTAACACTTGCTTAAATTTTTTTTAAAATAAAATATGTTATCAACTTAAGACTTACAATGTGTTTGCTGGCAAACACGTTCATTAGGAGATAAGTGCATATCCTTAGCCATGTAAACATGTTGCACTTTAACTAACCACCCTTCATGCGTAATTTTGAAAGCAATGATACGCCCTTTCCAATGATGTTTTATATCCTCTCTTTTTCTTCTTTTGACCTTGTGAGAGTCTTTGCAAGAGGGCAACATGGTCACCCAACCGTTTATGCAAAAGGTTTTGGGCTCCCATTTTCCGTCTACTCCTTGGCCATAGATAGTGCAGGAGTTTACTGAATGAGACGGGCGCCTTTTGGATGCCATACTTAGATTGAAATCGCAGAGAAAAGCGCTCACTGAGAAAGGAAAATGAGCAAAGAAATAAGCTCACCGAGAAAGACAAATGAACAAAGGAAAAATAGTGAAAAGACTAATGAAAATATAGTCGGGGTGCCAAAAGCTCCCGACTTTCAAAAAAGTTAGTATTAACTTCACAACATCGTTATCATAACTGATTTTGTCAGATTTTATAATTAAATAAGGACATCTGAACCATCAAAACATGTCAGAGTTTGGAGATTTTGGCTAAAAGAGAGAAGAGAACCACGGAGTCGACTCTACTATCTCCAAAAAGGAGGAGACAAGAACACCATATTCTTGCACATGTGGCAAACTCTCTGTAGACCTTTCCTTAATCCCGTGATTAACAAAAGTGCATTTTTGAAGCGTTTTTGGCCCTAATGCATTGGTGCAACTAGAGTGTGAACATATACATGGAATGGTGTGAAAGATTTGGCTACTGAAAAATTGTGAGAGCATTGCATTGGTGGATACATGCACTGCATTGTTGTGAGGACATGTATGCCAAGAGCAATGTGCTTTTCAAAGCATAAGAAATTTTTGATGGGCTTCCAGTATAAGATGTAGTCACTTGAAATGCATAATTGCTAGTGGATATGGCCGACATGAGTAATGAAGCTTAAACTACTTTGAATTGATGTGAGATGAGGTCTTCTTCCCAATCATGGTCACATTTGCATGTATTTGGATATCTTATAATGGCAAAAAAGCATGGTCACATTTACATGTATTTGGATATCTTATAATAGCAAACAAGGGCTTAGATATATATTATGAGGTCTATAGGCTTGGTTAATAAGATTGAACATGTATGCTTAATATGTTGTAGTTATAAAAGCACAATGCTAATTATCTCATGATCTTCAAGTACTGTGGAATACAACCTCTTGGAATGCTTTGATTTTGTCAATGAATATGTGTAGTACAAGATTAGTGAGCAAGCTTTGTACTTCTTTGGAAAGGTGCACGGTTTGAGCTCTGCATGCAATGTTTCTTACTAGATAACAAATGTATATAATATGGAGATGTTATATTGATGGTTTTGGTAGCAATTGGGCACATGTATAACATTTACATAATTGGATTTCAATTTGCATGTATTTCTTGGATCTATTTAATGATTTTTGGTCTTGAACTTAATGTGGATAATGCTTGGTTGGTGTATGCTTCTTGATCAGTGATTTGGCATTGAGATAGACATTCGGTAAGCTCTACATATCCATCCATAGCCTTATGAAGGAGGTGCCACGCCCAAAATATTGTTATGTGTTATTGTGCCAACCATATACATAGCCATCATTTTCAAAGTTGAGGAGGTGGAGCCCATGAGCAGCACCAAGAAAACTAGGAATCTTTTGCAAGAAAATCTATCTTATATCATCAACAAGCATGTTCTTCATATTTTAATCAACCACAACAAGAAAAACAACACCAATCTTCTCAAATCTTCATGCAACTTCATATAACAATTCTCCCACGGATTTATCACAATAAAACTTCAACACATTCTTCATATTCTTCATCAAAAGAACAAGACAACACAAAGGAATACTCTATTTTGAATGGAAATCATCACATAGCATTCATCTTCAATAGTTTCATAGTCTTCATAGTCTCTCTCTCAATCTCTCACTTATAGATACATTGTTTTTTCATAGATTTGGCTATCTCTCACTCTCGCTCTCACTCTCACTCACTCTCACTCTCAGTCACTCACTCACTCTCTCTCTCTCACTCTCATATGAACTCTCTCAACAGTACATTAGAATAATCAAGAATAATCATCCATAACTCCTCTTTGGTCATGGATACCCCTCCCAAGAGGTATGTCTGACATGAAAGGTCACCAAAGCCATTATAGTGTCCTTTCATAGCTCAACAATGTCATTGTCACTTCAGTCTTCACTTGAGTATTTAGTAGCTACGTTTCCCACTTCTTTGAGCTATTTTGAACTTTAATTCATCTCTTCTAAATATTAGAAAATACATATTCACCCCACAAAATACCTATAGAGGCATAGATAACAGAAACATAACATAGATAGACGGTCAACAGAGGGTCTATAGTACCATACAGAAGGTCAGCAGAAAATATTTAGCTAAACTAAAACCATTCAAAACCATCAAAAATCATTCAATAAGCTTCCAAACACTCTTGAACTAAATCAATCATCATTCCATCCTCTTATACAGAAGAAAATCAAAACAAAATAGAAGCTCAATAGAACCAATTAGACACTATCAAGACATCAACAAAACATCATATCTCCACTGAAAAACATCATGAGCTTCTCAAACCTATTCAACCTTATCTAAAACTCTCAAACACTTCCAAATAAATCAATCAACATTTAAAATCAATTAAAAATCAACCATTTAGTCCTCAAAAACAACAAAAATCAACCAAAAAAGCCAAGTCATTTCAGTAATCAACATATCCCCACACTGAATGAGGAAGCCTCCTTGCAACCTTAGAAAAAAGAGAATAGAAGTTCAAAATATAGCTCAAATTGATCTTCCACATCAACTTCAAGAAACACCATCCAAACACAACCCCAACTCATAACGTGCATCTAATAAAGAATCACAACAAAAGGAAAACACATTTTTCAATTAACACATATTAGAAATAAAAAATCATGACAAACTTTTAAAGTATATAAGAGGTTTGTTTCGTAATAAACATCCATCCATCAGATAAAATCACGAACCACCATCAACTTCTCAATCAGCTCCATCTTCATCTTTAACTCCATGCAAGAAGGATAAAACACCATATATACACCATAGGACATATACAAAACTCACATAGACACAAGACAATGTAGTCTAAATGGCACTTGCTCCCGACAAATGATCCAAGAGAGTATCCATAGGCTATATAAGATGAAGATATTTTTTATTTAACTTCATACTCAACTTGAGACGTTCCAAACTCTTGTTCTCATCCACAAAATCACTACAAGATATAGGCCTTATATCGACGTTAAAAGTGACGAAAATGTTCATAAAGAAATTTGCCCCCATCATCGTAAAAAGTATTGTTATTAGCGACACTATAGAACAGTCGGTATCAGCATCATTATCAACGTCGCTATATTTGCGTTGGTATCAGCGTCGCAAATCTGATACTGACGCAAATAGCGACACTGATAATAACACTTTCCAATGCATTTTGCAACACTAATAGCGACACGTGCAATAAATTTTATGTGAATTTGTGCGATTTTGTTTACCCCTTGATACGAAGTGAGATATTTTTCTTGAGGTCGCTTGGCCAAATTCACGTTGTATCGTCGATTAGCAAATATGAAGCGAGAAGGCATCGCTCGTGAAGTGGTTGCACACTTTTGCGCTGTATCGTACTTTCACTCATGTTTAAACCTAAGGATGTTGTAGGCTCCCAAGAGTAGGTAACCCCTTCTAAAAAAAGAAGAAGATTGTCATCAGGGTCAACAAGAGCTTCTGGTTGTGCTGCCTTCTCCCCTGAAATTCCCACAGCTTCCTCCCCTTGTTCAGCAGTAAGTGTGGGAATGCCTAAGAAGTCTCCAATCAAAGGCAAGTCACCATTGAGGGTTTCTGGATTGTCTCAGATCACAGAGGTTTCTCCATCTGAAAGGCTCCTAGACTTTCTTCTTCAGAATGGCATGGAGTTATCTTATTACGAAACTACAAAGGATATTTTCAACCCTGACTGGGATATTGACCATGTATTGAACTCATGTAAGAAGTTTTTGTTGGAGGAGTTTGCTGAGTTTGAAAGTCTTGCATTTCCAGTGGTTAAAAAGGATGCAAAGGAATATGTTCACATACCTATTGGGAGCTCACCTTCAGAGAAGGCTTCGTTTTCAAGAAAGTGTACATCTCATTCTCTTGACCAGTTTTGTACCTCAGATTTATTTTGTTCTGGTCATTCTAGAAAATGCAGGCTTATGTCCAAAACAGATGCATTCATTACGTTTTCTCTTGTTAAATATCCTGTGAAATTTGATGAAAAACAATTAGAAGGTCCAAAATGTTCTAGCTTTTGTCTTTTGGACAAGGTAGCAAATGACAAGGATGCAGAGGAATGTTTGGACCCTGAGCAAGAAGCAAATATTGCTGGCAAACTAGATGTTGCCCAATTCAAAGCTGAAACCATTATTGAAGAAAACCATGTAAATGCAGATCTTGTTTGTGACTCTTCTTTTTATACTGTTGCTTCACTTCCAACTTTCCCTATCAAGGTCCAAAATGTTCTAGCTTTTGCCTTTTGGACGAGGTAGCAAATGACAAGGATGCAGAGGAATGTTTGGACCCTGAGCAAGAGGCAAATATTGCTGGCAAACTAGATGTTGCCCAATTCAAAGCTAAGACCATTATTGAAGAAAACCATGTAAATGCAGATCTTGTTTGTGACTCTTCTTTTTATACTGTTGCTTCACTTCCAACTTTCCCTATCAAGGACAAAGAATCCAACTAAGCTAGAAAATGATGAAAATCAATTGGTACTATTATCTCAAATTTTGTAAGATGTATATACATTAATATAACATTCATTTGACATTTATCTTTTTTTACAGTTGGAGATTGAAGATTTTGATAACTTCTTGGGACGGGGTAAAGGGACAAGAGTTGGTATTAGTTCACATAAAGATGTTGCACTTGGCCATTACTTAGCAAGGATTGATCCGCATGTTTTCTTAGTATTTCATAACATCTTCTTAGAGGAAGCAACATGGCCTATACTATGTATTAAGGCACTTACAAGGCTACTTGGTTTCTCTGGGTTACAATACAATGCACATAAGGTGATGCTTTTGGAGAAGACTGCGGCAATTAGGATTTTTGGTTATGGTCCTGGTTTCTCTGCTTCTAGAGCAATATACTTTTTGGCCCTCTCATCTTATGCTTTGGCAGCAAATCGAACTGATATAAAATCAATAGTTGGCTACAAGAGAAGAAAATTTCTGCGTTATAAAGGAAATATCCTAGAAAGGGAGGATGACGTAAAGGCTCTTGAGAGCTAGCTTTGTACTTTCCTTTCCTGAATTCTCAAGATGAAGTATTCATTCTTTGAAGTTTTCGTCGAAAAATAATATGAATTCTTAAGTTGAAGTATTCATTCTTTGAAGCTGTCGTCGAAAAAACCAATTGAATAGCTCCTCAAGAGCATTGCTTTTTGTAGCTCCACCTCCATGTCTTGTGCTTCGAAAAAAACTTATACGTGCTTGATAGTGAGATTTTTCCATGCCTTGGTAGCTATAAGTTGCGAGGGGGCCTTGCTCCTCCACAAAGTAAGGCCCATGGATATGAAGGATATGCTGCAAATTCATAAGAGTAACAATAAGTTTGTGCCAATGGAAATTTTATCGAAGAAATCTTGGATTAAATATTCTCTCTTACCAAATAAAAAGTGATATCTTTTTCTCCCCATGCCTCCTTTATTGCCTGAACAAGATTTGTAATCGAACATTTGAACTCTTCTGGATACGTATACATTTTCATTTGTTGCTTGAGGAGCTTTAGGAAGACATCAACATGTCTCCAAACCTCCATCCTTAGAAATGCAAGTTGTGGTGTGGTTGCAACGTTTGTCGTTATCCCACACAGCTCTTCCAATGCTCCCAAGTAATGCTCACTTGTTTTCCTGTATGGTTACCTAAAAAACGTCTAGCTTTTGAGCCTTTCATTGAGACATCAGCCAAGACATCTCTTGTTTTCCCTGAAAGTGTTGGATCTTTTCTTAAATGAACTTGACCTCCATGAAAACCCATTTTGGAGAGTAATGCCTCACATTTGTCAATATACTCATTCAATAAAGACAAAGGCTTGATTGAATATGCATAGTCAAGATGCAACCTGAGAAGTTTATCAATAATTCTAATCTCTGCATTCAAAGTACATATATTAACATCAGTAAGAGGAATTGAAAGAATTGGATCCCATATATCTTCCTTGTTTTTTTTAAAAACTTGGATCTTTAGAGTCTCTAGTTGGGGCTCTTCTTACAGGGCGCAAGTTGCTCCAATTTTTAGACCCAACACTTTCCATGCAATAAATACAAGGATATTTTGCATTTGCCCCATTACATATTCCAAGCATACATTTGATAGTTTTCAAGTCAGTGCTCATATGCCATTCCACATTAAAATTACCAACCCCATCAACAACCAACATTTCTCCTTCACTTTGAGACTTAATAATGTTTGGAATACCTGTATGAGTAAACAACCATTTCAGTGTTTCATGATTCTCAATTGGTACCTGAGCTGCACCAACCCACCAAATCTCCATCTCAGACTGGAACTTATGCATTGGTGCTTGACCCCCACCATTGTTGTATTCCAATGCCCTGTTCATGATGCAAATGCTGACTCTTTCCATCTTTTGTCCTTTTTGAATTTGTGCTTCATCTAACTTCAAGGCAAACTTTAAAACACTGTGACATTCCTCTAACGTGAGTCTATACATGTGAACCATTGCAATCTGCAACTTCTTAGATCAACCCATATGTTGTTAAATACATTGTATTCAAAACTAGATTTTCTTTTCGTCTTTTCATATGGCATAGATGCTTCAATATGAATGTATTCCCTGAAAACTTGTGGAATCTTACAATTCATGGCAGTCCTTGCAACCGATACTCCAAGGGCTCGAGGTAACCCAAATGCAGTTATTCTATTACATTTTAGATTTTTAAACCATAATCTTGAGATAGCCCGATAACCTTTTCGACTAATGCCCATAGTATCACATGTCTCTATAATTTCTTTTGGTTTTACTGTGTCCTTTAAGTCCTTCACTAATTCTTTGAGAGTTGGGCCTCTCAAATCCATATTTTGAGGTGACCTAAGAATCCTCAAAATATCATTCTTATTCATGGTCTCTTTTAAAAAACTGATTCTCTCCTCACTCTCTCAAATATTTATACCTGACATGTTGGAGACATATTTTTTTGCAAGATTCAATCTTCTTTTCTTTGCTCTCTCACACAAGCTAGTTATATTTTTTAATGGTCTCTTTCTCTCTCTTAATCCTATTGGAGTTTTCTTTAAATGTGCTAACTTGTCTTGTAATGACTTATTAGCATTTTCCAAAATGTCAATCTTATTTTTAAGCTCAGAAATGCTTGTCTGTGCAATAAATAATGCTTTTTTCATTTCATTCATTTGAGCCATGTATGTGTAAGATGCAGAGTATAAGCTTTTACAATACCCAAGCATCCCATTATAACCTTCCCCAACATATCTCACGTAGTCATGAATATGAAAAAAATTAGGAGGTTTACCTGTTGAAGGATCCTTTGGATAAATATTTCCATCTACCCACAAATCTATATATTTCTTTCCTTGAGTTCGCAATCTGTTGGCCTCCATCTCATCTCTCAGTACTCGACGATGTATACTTCTCCAAGATGAATAAATTGGATCTAGTTGGATGGTAAGTTTGTATTTGCATGTGCTTGCATTTATATCACTTGCAGAGGTGTTGCTAAACATTTTAGTAGATCAACGATCGCAGTGATAAGAAAGTGAGCACAAAGAAGAGAATGGCGAAAAAGAATGGAGAAAGAGTGTGTGAAAAGAAGATGAGGGAGTAGACAAATGACACGGGAGTAGAGAAATCGCGATATAGGTGGACATTTCTCGAAAATACAAAGTCTCCCAAGTTCCAAGACAAAAAACGGCCGAAAAGGTGACACTGACATAAATTAAATTTGAGGGACAATTAATGGTCAGCTCTTGGATGAATTCAATATTCTCTCATTAATCACATCTGACAACCAAATTTGGCATTTTCATTCTTCCAAAATCACAACTAATTAGCAACTTAATCATTTTCTTACAAGTGCCTTTTTTGAAGCATTTTTGGCCCTAATGGCTGCCACAAGATTTCAAAATTCTTAAAAAAGTGACCATGATTGGGGGAAAATCCCTCATGTTGCATCTATACCAAGCAAGGTAGATCTTGCTCACAAAACCCATGTATTGCATATGCATTGATTAGAAAACTGTAAGATATTGTATCTTAAACTAGAAGCTTGTCAAACACTTCTTGTGCTTTTTGCAAGTTCACCACAGTCGTCGGTGTACATTCAGACCATAGGAGTGCACATACAAATCTTAAGAAACATTGCTTTTAGAATCTCAACATGTCATCTTGTTTCTACATAGGTTCTTATGTTTTTCAAACAAGTTACAAAACCTTCACGAGTGCTCCTTTGTTTGTTCTCATCAAGTTATGATTATTCTTCTTTTCTCTATTCACCCTCACACAATAATGTTAGTTCTATGCTATCTAGATCCCCAAGGCTCAAAAAATGTACTTTTCAAATCCTCATTGACTGTAGGACTACCCAACCATTTATTCCTCCCTCTAACAAGTATGCAAAAAAAAAGAACTTAAACTTAAAACTTGATAGAAAACTTCTAGTAGAGCTAGCAAATGGGAAGAAAATTTATCTCAACCCACATGGTCAACAACCCATGCAATCAATAATGTAGCATTTTAATTGGTAGAAAAAATTTACAAAAACAAGTTTCAGAGTCATACCATTAGGAGCATATGAAAAAGACTATCTTTTAGGCTCAAGGGATCCATCCATAAGAAATCATCTACATAATGTGGATTTAAAGGATATTAAGAAGTACCCTTTCTTTACATGCTATAAGGCCTAAAAATGACCCATTTACTTTACTAAACTTATGGATTTTTCTAAATTGTAATTTAAAAACCATTTTTGTTAATATAATCCTTGAAATTTTACTAAATATAATACCCATTCTTTTGAACTCACATGGTATCTTATATGTTCTATAAGGTGGACCCCCAGGCTTTTAGGGATGTCTACTTCCATCAGGCTAGCATGCATTGTAGAGAAGGTCAACTACATTTAGCAATCTTTTTATTGAGACAATACAATCTTAGGAAAAGGCCAAGTAGACCTAGGCAAGCCAAATTCTCAAAGGGATTAAGAAAAGACCCAAAAGGTGAGGGCAAGCCTTTGTTTGAGTGAGTATGCTAATATTTTCCTAGACAAATTAATAACACTTGCCCCAAGAGAGAAGTAGATCATGAAATTGAGCTATTGCTTGGACCAAAATTAATTGCAAAAAGGCCATACAAATGTCTATGCCAAAAGTAATCGAATTGAAGAAGTAATTGAAACATATGTTGGGTGAAGGGTTCGTATCTCCTAGTAGTTCACCTTGGGATGAACCCCCATGAGATCACTATATTTTTATCCTATATATAATGTGTGTTCAATGTGTGTCTTATATATCCCTTTATAATCTATATTAAGAATATGTCTTCACCCTTTTGTACTTTTCATGTAATTTATAAGCTCCTTATAATAATTTTACTTTTTTCAAAAGGAATTTAACAAAACGTTATGTAATAGACATAATACTACTTTGTAGAGAAACTACCATGAGGGAGCTTTTGCTTTATATACAATCCAATAGGCATGCGTAATCATTCAAGTAGTGACAATTGTATGGAGTAAGTAACTAATTGTGTGGGAGGAGTTGTGCGATTGGATAGAAGGTGATTATGTGCTAATTCTAAGTGGAGTGCTTGGATCATGATTGAGAGGGTGTTTGGATCATATGAGAGTGTGCTTGGATAATGATTGAGAGGGTATTTGGATCATATGAGAGTGTTTGTGAGCACAAGCTAAAGGGTGGAAATTGTGTTAGGAAGATTAACACATAATTAATGGGGGACTGTATCAAAGTTGAGGGCGATCATGTTGTTTGAAGACTGATTGGTGGGATGGAAAGGTGATTGTGCAAGGAAGTAAGGTTAGGGTGAGTGCTAAATAGGTGGAGGTAAGATTCTATGATGGAAGATGGGTTAGCTAGTAATCAGATTAGATGGGGGATAAGAGAAAAGGTGGCAATCAATAATAGAAACATAAGTTTAGTGGCTATTGTGATGATGGGGAGGTTGTAAGAAGATGGTTGGATGAGGGTGATTGTGATGAGGATGGACCGTGACTATGATTGGTGTGTGATCTATAGAAGATAATTAGAGGAGGGTAAGAACATGATGGAGAGGTTAGTTGTGGCAAGATGTTGGTGTATTTGACCTATCATTGAAAAACAATGCCATTTATTTCTTCTAATCAAGAATTAATTCTTTTTGGGATTGTTTTAAAGGCAATGAAACAAGGATTAGTACAAAATAATTATTGACTATTGCAAACCCTAATTTAAGTGTTTTGATACTCTCTAAATGCTACATTTTGATAATACATGCTCCACCACATGGAGGTTCCTTCAACAAGTGGATCTTTTGCAATAGTATTTGTCAAGAGGAACTCTCCTTTTATAGAGTTTTGGGGGAGTCATCATGTCAAACTACTATGATTGACAAGATCATGTGGATCAAGGGCTCAATCAAGACCAAGAGACCACTCTAAAGACTATTAAGGCTATGAGGATTGTGAAGACCACCAAGATTAGGTGGATGAAGGCAAAGTCTAGCACAATCATAATGTTAATTTAGATGCAGTCCATGTTAGTAGAGCACATATCTTGAATGACCAAGTCTTTTGTCAAAAGTGTCCTTGCATTCTAGACTAGACACATTAATGTTGGACGCTGCCTATTTTGAGTTGCATTTATTATTTCCCAATTGGTCATTATTTTCGTATTACTTTTTACATGTTTACAAGTAGACTCTCCTCCATTTTTTTGTACACTCGACTACTAACAAAATCTTTATGATGAGAGAGAGAGAGAGGGAGAGAGAGAGAGAGAGAGAAAGAGAGAGAGAGAGAGAGAGAGAGAGAGAGAGAGAGAGAGAGAGAGAGAGAGAGAGAGAGAGAGAGAGAGAGAGAGAGAGAGAGAGAGAGAGAGAGAGAGAGAGAGATTTTTGCACCTCTTGGTTTCCTACTCATTTCCTATAGCCCATACCATTGTATACATCTTGAGCCTTTGTATATGGATTTCATTTTCCAAGTTATTCTACCTAAGTTCATTGTGTTCTTACTATTCTTTTATCTTCTTACTTTATAAAAAATCTATCAACACTGTCTCTTTGCTTTCTTTGCCCCACACTTTTATGACTTGGTATCAAAGCCCAAGTCTAGGGATCACGATGATGTGATTCCATTTTTGTGAGCTCGTAATAATAATATGTCATTAACTCTAATATTTTACATGAGTAATGTTAAAAAATTAAAGATTAGCCTATGAAACTTATTATACCAATCAGTAGGGAGTTTTTATATATCCTAGTAGGCCCTTTGCGCATCTTCCTAGACCTAGGTAACCTTAGAAAAACCATTATGTGTTGAGGACCATGGCCAAAGTTCTCACTTTTCTAGCTTCCAAGTGAGTCTCATGGGGAGTGCTAAAGACAAGGAACTAAAGCATGTGCAAATGAGATCAGGGTACTTGTTCAAGCAAGAGCAAGTGATAATCTTTGATTGTTTTACTAGACTTGGTTCTTATTTTTTAAATAAATGTTGGGGCAATCACAAAGTGCTTTATTGGGAATTTGGTCCTCTCATGGGCTGCAAGTATCTTTGATATGAAGCATTGAGGCTAATGTCCTAACTTGTGCAATGTTAGTTCATGGTATGGTTGTTGTTTGATATTATTTAGACTATGTTATCCCTAGCTAGGCAAAATTAGCTTAGTAGCATTTATTTGTCATTAATTTGAAATATGTACTTTAATGTTATGCTTATTTCTTATAATTTTAATTACTTTTGTAAATTAAAATATAAGTATGTTTAGATAATATGTACACATGTGTTTATGCATGTGTACTACTAAATCTATCAATGTGTAGAGTATTATTGCATGTTTACTTATGTCTATGCATATTCTTAAGGTATAAAAGCTATCAATATTCATATGATTATTGCATGTTTACTTGTGTTTATGCATATTCTTAAGGTATAAAATCTATCAATATTCAAATCATCATTGTGTATTTACTTATCTTTTTCACTAAAATTTTCATGCCACATGCATTATGTGTTTAATGAGTAATGTTCATCAAAATGATATAGTAATAACATTCACGTATGCATTGATATTGCTTGCTTGTTTGTTTATTTGACTCATTATTTGTTTCTCACTACCTTTGTAGGAATACTTACCAATTTTTCATTCTGTCTTGTTTATCATTGTATATCTAAGTGATTGTAAATCATTGTTGCTAGTGTGAAGATTCTCAAAATAGACAAGACATAATAATGTGTTCAAGAAGTTGAAGCAAGAGTCCAAATAACTTTCTAGGAAAAGATAGGGTTCGGGTTGTAGAAAAATTTATTCTTAGATAATCATGAACTGAGGTACATTAGAGGCATTACTGGGCCCATCTATTCATAATTATGCTAGTGAAGTGTTGCATACAATCCCACGAAGAAATAAATTTACAAACCATGGTTTTCATATTTTCAAAACACTTTATGAAAGAGATTTGATGATACGTATAGTGTTCACTGGGGTAGAAAAATAAGCTCATTCTCATATATATGTGCATGTGTGCATGTGCGAGCGCATGCGCGCGCATGTGTGTGTGTAGCTTTTACATGAAAACTAACAAATAACTGTCTACTTTGAGGATCAAAGCTGCTTATATGAAAGTGAGTCTGTGGCCCTTGTGCCTCCATGAACTCTATGCATATCATCAATTCTCTTTATAAAATTATTTCAAAAGGGGACACCTATCATTCATAAAATAATTTATTCATAAGAGAGTTTTCAACACATCACTAGAATAATAATGAATGAATTTGCTTGTCATGTCCCTGAAGTTCTTCTAAACTATCTTGAATTTTTTGTCATTTAAGTATGAATATTTTTGCAATGCAAAACCCATCTTTATCAAGAAGGTTCTCCTCACTCTTGATTCAATTTCTTAAACATTCTTTATGCTTTTAGGTCTATTTTAGAACTCTCTCAATTAGCTAGCTATATATATGAGGTGCTTTAGTAAAATGCAATGTTTCATGTGTTCATATCCCACAACACAAACCCATATATGCACAAAAACTTGATTATGCAAATAATACATAAGGGTGAAAGCATAATAAGGTGGTACCAAAATAGGTTGTCTTAGGACATGACTAGAAAAAGATGATACTAGTTGTAGAAAGGTTAATGGTTAGAAGGGGAAGGAATAAAGCTTTGGCACATTGGAAAATTTTAATGCATAAAAAAAAGTGATTAGTTCACTTATTTGTGATTATTTTTGTAAATTTTTAGTAGTGGCCCACTAATGACTTTGAGCTTCTCTCTCTCTCTCTCTCTCTCTCTCTCTCTCTCTCTCTCTCTCTCTCTCTCTCTCTCTCTCTCTCTGTGTATCTTTGTGTCTCACCTATAACTTTTTTGTGATCTCCCCACACAATAGGGAGGTTTGATAGACCTTGTCGAAGAGCACTTTGCACTCCTCAAAAAATTTAAGTTGTAGATGGTTCCAGTATATCTTGGCATTCTTTCAATGTTGCAACTTGAACATTGTGAGCCATTGTCCATTGAGGAGATAAGCATCGGTCAAGTTTTGAGCGACTTTCTCCTCAAGGCTCATGCCATAATCCTGATGTAGTTGTGTTATAAAGTATAATTTCTTGAGTATTGGGTACTCATCCCTTTTGTTTTTCCCTACAATGCACAACTATCTAAGTAGTTGCTAAAAGACACCCAAAATTCATCCTATAACTAACTGTATGTGATCATGCAAGTGACGATGCATATCGGGTGTTTACTCAACTAGCACCATGCCACAGTTGAGTAAACGTCCTCCCCTGACTTTGTTTTTAATGATCTCACAATGGTGTAATGATCCCTTTCTTTGCTTAAGAGTGGATTTTAAAGTTGAGATTAGTGCAAAAGGACCCTAAAACTTGTAAAAGAGGCATTTTTGGTGCAAAATGAAATGGTATGGATTAAGGAGTTGCAGTTTTTCTAGATGAATTTCGACACCACAAATCCAATGCAAGTGTTTGTTCATCAATTAGAGTCTATTTGACCCCCCTTTTAATGGTTGCAAGGTTTGCATTATGAAGCAGCTACTAGATTCAAAAGTCAGAAAGCATATGACAGAGGCTAGGGTGACAGATTTTGATGCCAAAAAGTCGTGCATCTAGTCAGATCACAATTTCAAGGCCGTTTACCCACTCAATGGGGTAGAAACCACTTTGCATAAGCGTGAAAGGCCAAAGATTGAACTAGTTATTTGGTAGCTAAGTGGCTTAAGCCTAATTAAGAGACAAACAAAGTAAAAAATGAAACGCTATGGGGGGGACATTTTTCAGCAGCTCCTTCTTCTTTCCCCCTAAAAAATGTATTTTTTGACTTGCAATGATTCTCTTACTACTCTTGGGTATGATTTTATGAGTGAGAATGACCATGAATTACACGTAGCACTCTACCAAATTAACTCTAATTTCACGTACCAATTTGTTCAATTTTATGCAATAAAACGTGATCATTTCAATAGACCATTTCAATGCAAGGAAGTACGATCTTTTGTAAGTCAAATTTTTTACCTTTATCTACTATTTTCGACATTAGGAAAAAATATTGATAGCAATTGATTATTCAAGGGTGTATTGTCTACACCCAAACCAAAGTTGTTGTTTGTCGTACCGCCTTGACCAGTAATTCCGTTGAGGTTTGTGGGTTTTCCATTGGCGTGAGGCAATTTTTGCTTTTGGGGGCCATTCGAAGACTTGAATAATCTCCGACCAGGGTAGCTTGAATCCGCTCCTGGCGTGTGCATCCTTGGTGGATGGTTTGCTTCTTACGAGAGAAAATATTGCGTGGGAACCCCTCTTAAGGGGGGAGATTGGAAACTTCTCTCTCTCTCTCTCTCTCTCTCTCTCTCTCTCTCTCTCTCTCTCTCTCTCTCTCTCTCTCTCTTTCTCTCTCTCGAAGTCTCTCTCTCTCTTCCTTTATCTCAGAGACTCCCTCTCTCTTTTTCTCTCTCTCTCTCACTCTCTCTCTATCTTGGCACAATTTTTGGCAGGGGAAAGAGCTAGAATCCATTTTTTTTTCAGGGGGGTTTTATAGGGGAGAGAAGGGTTATTATGGGGGGGAGGGGGTGATGGAGACCCTCTCCTCCACCTGGGTGGCCAGATTGGCCCGCTGCCATGCAGTCTATGTTTTGGGGGGGAGAGAGGTGGCACATATGTGCTTTCCTCCCCATCGACATCATCGTCATATTCATCTTCATCTCCATCTTTGTCATCTACTACTTCAACTCCCCCTCCTTCCCACTAGTTGGCGGCGTCGACGGGGGTAAAAAAATTTCAAGTGATTTAGTTTTTTTTATAGCCCCGGGGGTCATGGGATACGAGGGGCGTTATTACATCCTTCCTCCCTTAAGGGATTGAGATGTCCTCATCTTGAAAGGAATTGGGGGTATTGTTGGTTAAGATTACTTTCATCAATCCATGTGGTATCTTCTTTTGGATAGTCCTTCCACTAGATGAGGTACTCTCAATCTCTTTTCCCGAATGTCTAGGATTCTATATGGATAGAGCTCAAGGACTCCTTAGCTTGGCATTACAACTTGTTGATAATTGAGTGCATGGCTGGGGTTGGATACGTATTTCTTTAGTAGACTAACATGAAATACATTGTGAACCTTTACATTCTCAGGGAGCTAGAGTTTGTAGGCATTGGGCCCTAGGAACTTGAGGATCCTATAGGGCCCACAATACCTTGGACTTAGCTTTTTAAACTCTCCCAATGATAAGGAGCTCTTCTTGGATCGTACACAAATAAAAACCATATCTCCTTCTTTGAAGAGTCGCTCTTGTCTATTTAGATCAGCATAGGCTTTCTGTCTATCCTTGGTAGCTCTAATGTCTTGTTTGATGGCCTTGACTCGCTCATCCATTTCCTCTAGAATTTTCTTGGAAGATTCTACCCTTAAGGTAGGATCTAAAAAATTCAATGGAATACGGCAGTCATGCCCATACAATGCTTGAAAAGGTATCATTTCAATGCTCTACTAGTAAGAAGCATTATAGGTAAATTCTACCAACAATGATAGATATTGGATCTATTTCTTGGGTTCACGGCAGCAATATGCTCTAAGAATATCCTCAATGACTTGGTTGACTCTCTTCGTTTGGCCATCAGTTTGAGGGTGATAGGTTGTACTGAAGCAGAGTTGAGTCCCAATAGCCTCAAATATTCCTCTCCAAAAGTGAGATGTGAAGAGGGAGTCGCGGTCATTAACGATCCTTCTGGGCAACCCATGGAGTCTGAATATCTCCTTGATGAATAATCTGGCAATATCTGAAGCTTTATAGTTTGTCTTGATTGGAATGAGATGTGCAACCTTGGTGAGCATATCTACTATAACCATAATTGAATTGTATCCTCCCTGAACTAAAGGTAACCCAACAACAAAGTCCATGATGCTGATAAATTCCCACTTCATTTGGGGAATGTCAAGAGGTTGTAGCTTCCCAGGAATCTTGACACGATCTGCCTTAATGCGCTGGCAAGACAAAAATTTCGTGACATGAGTACATCTCCCTTAAGTCTTTCCCAATGGTATCTTTTCTTGACGGTGTTGAGGGTCTTAACATATCTGGGATGTCCCAAAAAGGGGGAGTCATGTGCTTCCCAGAGTATTCTCTATTTGAGTTTGTTGCTTGAGGGAATGCATAATCTTGTTCTAAAATAGACAAGTCCTCTATTAACAGAGAATTCTTGATACTTGATCTTAAGTCTCAAGTTTTGGTCTTTTTCCAAAATCTCCTTTATCATCTTCAAATATTCTAGGTCATGGCTAGCTTCCTCCTTAGCTAATTCAAGGATAGGGTTACTAGGCATTGACACCATAGTTGCTAATGATTCCACCAGTGAGGGTTCCTCCACAATAAGAGAGTTGAGGAATGCCTTGCGACTTAAGGCATTAGCGACCACATTCTCTTTACCATGCCTATACCTGATCTCAAAGTCATATTCTTGCAGAGCCTCAATCCAACAACATTGCCTCCTATTGAGGTCAACCTGGGTGAAGATCTGGGTGAAGATCCATTTGAGGCTCTTGTGGTCTGTGACCAAAGAGAACTTATTACCAAGAAAATAGTGTCTCCAAAGTTTGAGAGTATGAATAATTGCTAGTAGCTCCAGGTCATGAGTAGCATAATTCCTCTCATGGGTTCTTAGCTTCCTTGAAGAATATGCTATAGCATGACCTTCTTGCACTAGTACATCACCTAGTGCAAGTGAGCTAGCATCCGTAACAACTATGAATTCCTTGCTCAAGTCTGAGAGTTTTAGAATTGGTGCTATCACTAAGCTATGCTTGAGTTTATCAAAACATGATCGTTCGGTGGGTGTCCACACTATGGCAATTAACTTTTTAAGTAGATTTGTGAGGGGTGCTACAATTAAGGCATAGTCCTTAATGAAGATCCTGTACCAACCTATTAATCTAAGAAAACTACGCACTTCTTTGATAGTGGTTGGTGGAGGCCACTCTTGGACACCAAGAGAAATTTAAAAAAATATAATTTCGCGTGCTACCTCATCCGGCGCATCTGCACGACACCAAGATCAAATCCACCTATACTAGTGTTTATAGGTATCCCAAGTAGAACTCGGACCATATAGGGGACCAAGTAGTTCCTAGGTGCAAAAAGGGATTTACTAGCCAGAGCCCCCTAGCACCTTATCCACCTCCTACTTAATACAATCCCTGCTGGGAGACCTCTCGCCATCGGAGATAGTCCATGCTTCCGCGGTGGTAAAAACATCCCCTCTTGGAATGGGGATTCAACACCTATCCTTTGGGGAGGTATAGGGCTCCTCAATTCTTATCTGTTCCAATTCTTAATTCAATCAGGACCTAATCTAGAAGATCACAAACAAGATTGATGTCTACAAGTAGTTATGACTTCAATCAATCAAGTAACTTTCAAGTGATACTTAATTCTAGTAGCAATCGATACTTGAGTTTCACATAATGAAATCTTCCCCTTGGAATTTAACTAGGGATATCTAAATTGTTGGTCTCTAACTTCCCAGCTCTTATAACCAAGTTTCTTGGCCTTAAGCCAGTATTTCTCAAGAGACTTATCTTATTTCTATTGAATTTGGATAGAACTTTTTTAGAAAAACCTGTGGTATCGCGGTTGGTAAAGGGTTGTCATCCGCGCTCGTGACTCCGTTAGTGACTCCCATGCTCGCAACTCCAACTGTTGCTTCCACGTTAATAGGGTCATTTGCGATTTTTTCTTCTGAATTATTTTTCTTCGGGGCCATGATGGAATAGAGACGAGAGTAGAGGTATGATAGAATATGATAGAGTTCTTCAGTGTCTTCTCTTCTCGGATCAGGATAGAAGAGGATGAGAGTCCTTGAGTGTATCCCCTTGCTTGGGTTGAACGGAATGATGTCTCTTCATCTCATGGAATAGAGTCTTCTCCTTCTCGATCAACATCTCGTCCTCGTCAAGATTGCTCGTTGTCGCTCTTCTCGTCATCCCCAAGCTCTCAATTTATAGTTTTGCAAGGGGGGGATAGAAGAGAGGATGCTTGCTTTTTTTTGAGTTTTTCGATGACATCACCGATGATAAAGAGAGAACACTTTCTTTCAACATTTTTTGATGACATCAGGGAGGGGTTTCATTTCTGCAGTGCGAAGATAAAAATTGACGAATATATGGGTGAGGACATAGTGCGCACCGCATGGCTGGGCGTCACTCCAGGCGGCAACCAAGGCATAGACCTTAGCATATTGGCCCTCGCATACTTGGTAACGGGCTACAAAGGCTTTGTTGGCACCGTTGGCTACACGCAAGAAGCTCCCACTAGCTTGTAGAAAAATCTTCCTAGGAGGTTACCCATCCTGATAGTGTTGTCACCCAAGTGCACTTAACTGCCAAGTGACTATCCACTAGGCTAGTTCTTTATTTGTTATTATATACTACAACATAGTTTTAATAAGCTAGTCTTGGGAGGGTCTCCCAAGTCTTTCTTCCAAGAACTGGCATATAATGCCTCATTAATTATCTTCATAATGAGAGTTAGTTTCATAATTAGAGCTAGTATTTTTATTTTTATTTTAAAAATAAATGTGTGATATGAATCAATTTTTCTTTGGAATGTATACACACATTAGAATAAACTAAGTAATGCGGACATTATAGTTTGTGATCCCCCTCTTCCTTGGAATAAACCAAGGTGTCATCAAAGAAGATAAGTACAAAATCATCAAGATATGGTCTAAAAATGTCCCGCATTAGCCTATTAAATGTGGCAGGGGCATTAGTCAATCCAAAGGACATTATTGTGAACTCAAAATACCATATCCAGTATTGAATGTCGTCTTAGAAATATCCTCATCCTTGACGCAAATCTAGTAGTATCCTGACCTCAAATCAATTTTGGAGAAAAAATTTGCTCCTTGCAATCGATCAAGTAACTGGTCTATCCTTAGGATAGAATATTTATTTTTGATGGTTGCTTAGTTCATGCCTCTATAATCGATGCAAAGGCGAAGTGTTCCATCCTTCTTCTGGAACAAGACTGGAGCCCCCCAAGGAGAACTATTGAGGTGTATGTACCCTTGGTCCAATAGCTGTTTGAGTTGTTCTTTTAACTCAATAGCTTCAGGAATGGACATCTTGTAGGGCCTTTTTGCACCTGGTATTAGCTTAACCTCATGATCCACTTCCCTAAGTGGTGGTAATTTTATCAATTCTTCTAAGAATACATCTGCATACTCTTTTAACAATGACGGTTCCTCATTGGAGTCCTCTACATGTTCTGGCTTGTTTAACTTGATCAGATAGACAAGTAATCCTTTTCTTATTCCTTGACCTATTCGTGTTGCCTTGGCTAGCTGGTGGATCTTTGGTTTACCAGCTTCTCCTTGAGTTGTAACTGACTCACCTTTAGGATTTTGAAAGGAGACTTGGCCCTTCCCACAATGGATGTGAGCATCATTAGGGACTAGCCAAATCCATCCCGAGTAGGCACTCATGGACTCCTAGATTCATTACTCTAAACTTAACATATGTGGACTCTTTTCGGAGTAGGAATTCCACCTTAACAATTTGTCTAGTGCAAGTAATTTCTCACCCATTTTCCAATTCAACAAGCAAAGTAGGTGCAGCTATAGTGGATATCCCTAACCTTCTTGCACAAGCTGGTGGAATGAAAGAATGAGTACTGCCACAGTCAATTACGATTTTGAATTTCGTACATTGGTAATTCGATGGAGTTTGGATCACCAAAAATTAGTGATTCGAGCCGCTTTTATGAAGAACAACATGAACTGATGCCCTCTCAATCTCAGCTTGGGTAGCCCTGGCTTGGCCACTGAATTTTCCATAACGACAATCTTCGCCAAGTTTGGGACATTCCCTTTTGAAGTGCCTAGGATCCTTGCAGTAAAAACATTGCAGGCTTTGGTCATTTCTTTGAGTGGGGACAAAGTCACTAACTGCATTTACCCTCGGCTTCTTTCGTTGGCTTTGATTATGTCCTTGTGCCCTTTTAAATTGAGCCTTCAACATCCCTAGATTTTGGTCTTTGTAAGACCAGGATCTATTATTCTTGGACTTTGGCTGGACTTCTTGGGCAATAGGTCCTGCTCTTATCAATGCATCTTGTAAATCCAAAGGACACATTGATTCCAATTGAGTGTTCATTGGTGGATTCAACCCATCACAGAAATTAGAGAATTATTGGGAAATACTCATTGTCAGGTCGTATTTTAACAAGGAGACAAATTTTAAGTAGTATGCCTCCAAAGACAGGCCCAACTGTTTCAACTTAAAGAACTCATTCATCTTCTAAGTTTTGTATGCAAGTGGCATGTACCTTCCTTGTACTGCTTCTTTTAGCTTATCCCAAGTTATCGTGCTTTCTATGACTACTTGATCTTTACACCATTACTTCCACCAGAGCCTAGCTTCACCGGTGAGTTTGAGCTTGGCAATCATAGCTTGGTTTGTAGGTGTTTTTCCTGTTGCACTGAAGTAATCCTCTATGGATTCAATCCATACTTTGGCATTGGCTTCAATAGTCTTCCCTTTTCCCATCAAATTCTGACGGTTTGATTTGTTTGAGAAACTTCTTCTCTTGTGCCTTTGCCAAGCTTAGTGTAGGAACAAGATTCTGGTTCTGTGTTTGGGGTTGTATCTGATTTCAATTTAAAATTTTGCGTTAAGATTGCATTTACACATCTCTTCATAACTTTTCTCAATGTACACATTATTTTTCATCAATACTGTGCAACAAGTAAAATAATCATAAAATTCTTATTTATCCATAAAGAAGCATAAGCTTCAAGTATAGTTATTTGGGGATAGATAGAGATAGGCTCAAATGATTTTTTTTTCAAGAGGTACATTAGTGCCAAGTTAATAATTTCCTATTGGATTTAGCTATAGGGACAGAATAGTAATGTGGGTTTGGGGAATGGATTCTCAGGAAGCGGTAAGTCATGGGAAGTTCAAGAAATCCCCATTTTTTATATCCATGACATTCATTTCATCCCATTGATTTAATTATATCTGTTGGTAAGACTTTGACCACCTTGTCATAGATGTAGCAAGCCTGCTCTACCTGCTGGTGTCCAATGTGTGGAATCGAGTTCACACGTGCCTCATGGAAGATGAATAATTTGATAATATTCAAGTCCTCCAACCATTTTATCCTCTTCAGATTGTTTTGAAGATAGGCAAGCCAGTTGGCATCTATGTAGTAGTATCCTGCGCTCCAAGTCCAACACCTTTCCGCATTCAGTGGGGGTGAAGGGTTGTAGATCCGATCCAGGATCCTCATCATGTTGGTTCTTCTGCAATAACTTGAAGAGTTCATAGTAGTCCTCAACAAGATATGGAATATGAGGAACGTGCTCCATGCGTCATCGGTCTGGAAGCAGCAACAATCCCAAAAGTGAGTAAAAGAAAAAGAATGTTTTCTAGTAAAACATCACTTTACTCTTCCTGACTATTGTTGTATTCATTGGTTTGCTCTAATACCAACTGTAACGTCTTGGGTCCTTGACACGTTTTAGTAGTTTGATCTAAAAGTTGCTACTTGGCACTCCCACGGAATGTCATAGGGTTTGTCAGATAGTGAATCCCGAGTCTACTTTGCAACAAAGCATGTCGGTCAACCTTGTTAGGATCAACCTAAATCTTCTAGGTTTCTAATGGTCAAGTCATGCTACAGCCTTCTATTGTCAATCAATCTACTTTGCTTAGTCCATCTAAAGCGAACTGGACTCATATCACACTTGGTTAAAAGAAAATGGGAAATGAGAGGGTTGCATCGCTCAACCTCTCTATTCATAAGGTAAAGTCCCATTTCAGTCTACTAAAACAATATGAGACAAGGTTCTACCCTACATTATCTAAGGTCAATACGTAGTCGCAATTTGAATGTTGAGAAGCCTCCCAGTTCTCTGGGACCACCCTGCAATAGGACGGCCTGTCGGCCCACCTGCTTCCCTTGATAGCTTTAGTTTTCTACTTACCTAAGGGAATACTAGTGGTAACACATACAAGCAGCTTCCTTAAATAACCCATTAGCTACATGTTCCTTTACGTAAATTTATGCACGGACACGAGAACAATTCAGAAAAATTCCTTGAAAGGTAAACTTTATATTAACATTTCAGCCAAGATACAAGTCTCGTCCAAAAGGACGAATTCCCAATCCATGAGGATGCATCTTATCTTCCTCCAAGTCTTCGCCCTTGCACTAGTCATAGGGCTTCGAGAATCCATCTTGAGTCATGTAGACCATTTGAGTAGGACCTGTAGGCAAAGGATTTACAGCCAGAGCCCCCCTAATATCCAAGCGTCCTCCTACATTCAAACTAATCCACGGAGAGACCTCTCGTGGCGGGTTCGGTCCATGTTCCCGTCACGGCTATTTAGAACCCCTTTGGATAGGATTGGCGGCCAGCTAGGGGTGGTTTGGCTTGCCCTTCAAAGAATTTACCGTGATTCATTATACCAATTCTTATGAGAGCTTGGGTCAAACAATCCTTTCACAAATAGTGCTCCTAAAATTACAAACACAAACAATAATGTGGACGAGTGCTCAAAACACCTGCAAAGGTGGAGTTCCTTTTTGAGCACTTAGCATTCAACCTTTGGATTTTTCTTGCCTTGGTGTCAACTACAATGGCCCTCTCTAGGGGTAGGGAATACCCTTGTTCTATCCCTCATTCTTATGCGATAAGAACAAGAATTTACACAATTGGTTTTTGATGATGCCCATGGATGCTCAAAATCTAGCACCCTAACAGATATGTATCAAGCACATATTATATCATAATAGCCTTATTATATTTTGTAAAATGATAAATTTTCAAAAAAGGGGCACAACTTTTGAAGGCCCAAAAGCAATAGTGGCTAAGGCCAATGTAAAAGAAAATATTATTCATTAATAAACTCTTGCACGAAGGGGTGCATGTGGGGGAAGTTTGGGGTGTGTTTCTTCAATATATCCCTCTCTCTCTCGCATGTACTTCGAGAGCATTTGTTGTGTAAAAGGATCTCTCTCTCTCTCTCTCTCTCTCTCTCTCTCTCTCTCTCTCTCTCTCTCTCTCTCTCTCTCTCTCTCTCTCTCTCTCTCTCTCTCTCTCTCTCTCTCTCTCTCTCGTGTTTTTCTTAAGGATTGCTATGGAGGGTGATGAAGAAGAGGAGGATAATTGTTTCTATTATGTTCTGTGGGTGAGAGATCAATTCTCAGCATAGATTTTGCTCCGATAATGTTCCTAGAAGACTCGTAATGGCATGCTCCATTTTTGGTGCACTGACCGGGAATTCGGTTGCTCATGGTGAAGCTTTTTATGACACTGATGGTGGCAGGGTACTATTGGATCGTTTTCAACAGCAAGTCATTCATGAAACAGAAAAGAGAGAGAAAACAAAAAGCTTCCATTCTTCGCTGGCATCATCGCTGAACAAATCTCTGATCATCGTCGTGTTTGCGTCAGCTATCCTGAGTATGATTTTGGCAACAAGCACAGTGATCGATTTCCTTCTCGTCGTCATTCTTCCGTGAGCAGGCACGGCATGATTTTGATCTGATTTTGATCCTTTAGGATCGTCCCATTGTTCCTCCATTTCGAACGATCATTTTGTTTAATGATATATATATATCTTTAAAAGGTTCCTAGTGATAAAGCATGTTTCTATGCGGATCTTTCTCAACACACTCTTGAAGCATCCTCAATGGCATGAAGAAGATGGTGTTCATTTGAGATTTTTGAGTGTGCAAGCTCATGACAAAGCAGGGGATAGCATCCTTGGTCTGGTGGTCCCTAGGTGGTCTCCTACGGCTCGGCTTTGTCATCGACGCTAAAAACATGTTCAATGATTTTGTGGTTTTTCTTCCTTGTGCTTGCCGAGGACGGCTTCGCAATTGTGTTTGGGGAGAATGATGATGCCCATGGATGCTCAAAATCTAGCACCCTAACAGATCTTTATCAAGCACATATTATATCATAATAGCCTTATTATATTTTGTAAAATGATAAATTTCCAAAAAAGGGGCATAACTTTTGAAGGCCCAAAAGCAATGGTGGCTAAGGCCAATGTAAAAGAAAATATTATTCATTAAAATAAACTCTTGCACGAAGGGGTGAATGTGGGGGAAGATTGTGTGTTTCTTCAATATATCCCTCTCTCTCTCGCATGTACTTCGAGAGCATTTGTTGTGTAAAAGGATCTCTTTCTCTCTCTCTCTCTCTCTCTCTCTCTCTCTCTCTCTCTCTCTCTCTCTCTCTCTCTCTCTCTCTCTCTCTCTCTCTCTCTCTCTCTCTCTCTCTCTCTCTCTCTCTCTCTCTCGTGTTTTTCTTAAGGATTGCTATGGAGGGTGATGAAGAAGAGGAGGATAATTGTTTCTATTATGTTTTGTGGGTGAGAGATCAATTCTCAGCATAGATTTTGCTCCGATAATGTTCCTGGAAGACTCGTAATGGCATGCTCCAGTTTTACATCCAATCAACAACACCCTTTGTTTCCAGTTGGTAAATTTTCCAATTGGTTCTATAGCTCATGGGTTGGGTTTTTGGCATGATTTTAAATAATTCAATTTAGGATCCCCAAGGTTCGTCTGAGATTGGCTCCACCCTCTTGAGATTCTATTACGGATTTTTGATTCCACTCCAACATTCGTTAAGAGTTTCTCTCCTCTAGGGTTCCATGATGAAAATCTTTCACTCAATCCTCTTGCGAGGGTAACGATAACCTAGTTCATTTTAGTTAGATCTTGTCCAATCACAAGCTTTAGGTAAAATATTGGACTAGTGGAGAGGGTCCTTCCCTTGATGTTAGATGCATCAATTTAAGTGATATCAAGCCCAAAAAGTTTATTTAGAGGGATTCTTGAATCTAGTAATGACTGATGATCGGATTTGATCATGTGGCTAATGTTATTCGACTAAAACTACCTTGGCTTTGTATCATTTTTCAATCTACCTTGTGGTTGAGTTCTTGGTTTATTACTATCAAAAGAATGACCTGGAAAATTTTCCTTCTACAAGCCAACTTTAGTACAAATTACGATGAAGACCATGTCCTATGAGCAATACAATCAAAGTTATATCTATGCTATTAAGAAAAATCAGGATGCAAGTTTTTAACACACATGGGAGCAGTTTCTTTCCATGTGATGGGCATTTCTTCATGCTTATGAAAGCTATTTCTTCTAAGCATGCCTTGAGATACTATCCCTTACAATAATTCAAATTTAGAATTCTAAAGATGCATCTTACAACCAAAGTGGTATTGGCTCGTACACCTAGGAGTACAACTTTATGAGTCAAAGATGAAGATTTTTAACACATATATCTATTCTTTGCGGCATCTTAATGCAAGCGTTGCTAGCTGTGTGATTTTATGAGTGAGAATGGCCCATGAATTACAGGTAGCTCTCTACCAAATTAACTCTGATTTCATGTACCAATTTGTTCAATTTTATGCAATAAAACATGATCATTTCAATAGACCATTTCAATACAAGGAAGTACGATCTTTCATAAGTCGAAACTGTTTCCTTTATCTACTATTTTCTATGTTAGGAAAAATTATTGATAGCACATGATTATTCAAGGATGTGTTGTCTACACCCAAACCCGAGTTGTTGTTTGTCGTACCGCCTTGACCGGTAATTTCGTTTAGGTTTGTGGGTTTTCCATTGGCGTGAGGCAATTTTTGCTTGGGGGCCATTCGACGACTTGAATAATCTTCGACTAGGGTAGCTTGAATCTGCTCCTCACGTGTGCGTCCTTGGTGGATAGTTTTCTTCTTACGAGAGAAAATATTGCATGGGAACCCCTCTTAAGGGGGAGATTGGAAACCTCTCTCTCTCTCTCTCTCTCTCTCTCTCTCTCTCTCTCTCTCTCTCTTAAAGACTCTCTCTCTCTCTTTCTCTCTCTCAAATTCTCTCTCTCTTTCTCTCTATCAAAGACTCATTCTCTCTTTCTCTCTCTCAGAGACTCCCTCTCTCTTTCTCTCTCTCTCTGTCTCTCACTCTCTCTCTATCTCGGCACAGTTTTTGGTGGGGGGAAGAGGTGGTATCCATCATTTTTTTCTAGGGGGTTTTATAGGGAAGAGGAGGGTTATTATGGGGAGAGGGGTGATGGAGGCCCTCTCCTCCACCTGGGCAGCCAGATTGGCCCGCCATCATGCATCTACATTGGGGGGGAAGAGATAGTTGGGGGGGGGGAGGGGTGGGGGAGGTGGCACATGTATGCCCCTCCTCCCCATCAACATCATCATCATCTTCATCTTCGTCTCTATCTTTGTCATCTACTACTTCAACTCCCCCTCCCTCCTGCCAGCTGTGGCGGCGTCGACAGGGAGGATTAAAAATTTTCAAGTGTTTTTTTTTTAAATAGGAGGGGCCCTATGGGATACAAGGGAGGTTATTACATTATTTTGGGGTACTGGGGGGTCTACCTTGTTTTGGCAATCCTCTTGCCCTAAAAGGTTGATTAGGTGGTCCAATCTCATAAGTCGTATTATTACGATCCATGTAATTATAATTCGTTTGCATTGAATGAGCTTGTTGTTTCTCTTAACCTATCTTATGCAACAATTTGTATCTAGATGCCATGTCTTAAGTCAAAAAGTGCAGAACGGTGGATGGTCAGTAGGCATTAGTCTTGAAGGCATCAGCGGACACTTTGTAGCCACATGGTCATACCCATGACACTTACCACACCAGATATTAGATCTAGGTGGGTTTGAAGTTGAGTTGCTTGAGGATTGTTGTGCACTAGCAGCTTGTGTTGTTATTGAATAAATTTCTTTCAATGGTGCTTGGACCGCACCCATGATTTCCTCCTTCAACTTCCCTAGGGATTTTGCAATAATATCAGCTACTTTTGCTTCATCAAGAGGGGACTGAGATTGAGGCATAGAAGGCATTCCTATCTGCATCATATAGACTGGAATTGAAGTGTACGGATTTAAAGGTACACTTGATACATTGAAACTTGCAGTTACTGATGGATTTAAAGGAACGGTCACATAAGACATGTTCTTAGATATCCCACTTGAAGTGGTTGGATACTCCATCCGAGGTTCTTTGAATAAATCCATCCTCATTGTTAGCTAAGTTGCACTTCTTCCCACCATCTAGCATGTGTTTTAGCATCTACCAGTGTAGTTGGCTGTTGTAGGCAAGCATGCTAATGAAAATTTAGGATTAAGCCCATCAATAAACTTACGCTTTTGCGTGGGCTCATCAGAGCTGGATTCATCTTTCGAATAATTGTCTCCATATGCTCAATGCAATGCTCAACACTTTCACTTGTTCCTTGGGACAAATAATCCAATTGAAGGGCTAGTCTATCTTGGAAACCTTGCCGTCGAAATTTTTCCAAGAACGCTCTTGATAAGGCAACATAAGTCACTTTATGTTGAGCATCTAGGTTCCCGTACCACCTCACTGCTTTATCTTTTAGTGTTGTAGGGAAAATATGAAGCTTTTGGTCATCCTCTACTATCTCATTAGCGACACATGTCACGTCAAATCTTTGCAAATGTGCATCGAGCCTCATCCTACAGTCCCCCAAATTGCATGAAGTCAGCTAATTTGATTGGGTTGTGAGCCATTGTTTCTCTACATAATATCTCTAACCCTAAATCTTTGGTAATATCGAATCATGGAGGTTCATTGGGCTCCTTAAGTAAAGATCTTAGACCTAGATTAGGTACATCTTGAATTGGATCTCCCTTGTGGGAAATTCTAAACAAAGATTGTAATTCAAAATTTGCTACTCGCTTTAGCCACGTAACCTCTTTTGGCTTCTTAAATAATTAGCACAATTCGAAATTCAACTCTAAATCCCAATCAAAGGGTGGTTCAATACTCCCTATTGTAGCATTAGATTCACTCTCTCTACTTTTGCTATTTTGTCTACTCCTTTCCCTAGTGACACTACTGGTGCATGAGGCCACTCGATCCCATTGATATGAGTCTGCTTCACTTTCTTTTGATGATGTTCTATCGAATGATATGCTAGGCCTAACAAGTTCTACAGTTGAGTTAGATAGAGCATCTATTCCCAGGTTTAGTAATGTATTCACCCTTTCAAGCCTTTCTAATAGCCAAGCCTCTTGTCGCGCCGTGCATTCTCTAGCTCGTTGATTTCGAGCTTCATTTTCTTGTCTCTGTCTCTCCTCTGAATTCATCCACTATTAATGAAATAGATATTATTGTCATACTCCAAAATTTCACACGTTTTATTTATAGCTCTAAAGTTAGGTTCTTGATTGCATGAGCACTTAGAAATTTAAGAATGATTGGTAACTTTGGGTTTATTTCTCCATAAGGAAATTTTTCTTCTTGCTTAAGAATTAGGCCTAAAATTTCAGCATCCTCTCTAACGTCTTTTGTATCAAATGTAACTTTTAAACCTCTAGATACGCGTATCCAAGGCAACACCTCATCCCATACCACTCTTCTAAAAGTCTGATAAGCGTTGCGATAATACCAATCAAAGTGATACAACACACTAATTGTATTTATTTCAACTACATCTATTAGCCCAAAGTGCACTGCTAATAAAACTATGGTTTACACGCAATCATTATAGCCCCAAATCTAGGAAGATAATTGTTCTACATCCACAGTTAATTGCAGGCCAAAATATTTGCCCTCTCTACTAATTTTGTGTCTCTTACCCAATCCAATATTCTCCTTTCGCAATCTTGGGGAAAATTCCGAAAATAGTCCCTTAGAAAAGAAACCTCATATTCACTCATAAATACCTAGGATTTAAATATCCTAGTGAGATCAATCACCCATTCGAGTGCACTTGGCTCCCGGCAAATGCACCAAAAAATGGTCAGCCAAAAACTGAGAGCCACTTTTAAATAGGTTGCCAAGTCAACCCCTAAGAGTTGTTGTACTAGATAGGTGATTTTTTTTTTGCTACTAACTGCAATAACTCTATCTAGCCTTTCCCGATCTTTACGGCACTCCTCTGTAGTAGTCCAACTATTCTTAAGCAAATATCTAGACCTCAGTAAGCTTACTTAGTCTTGTACTTCACTTTTTTTTTAAACATTCATGGCTATGTCTCTATACTAGGGACTAGGATACTAAGCCTAAGATGTTTATCCCTAAGGGAATTGGTTTTAGGGTATAAATCCAATGGATCTATCTACACATCTCCATTTAAGTTTCTTTTAAGTTATCTGTTCTCTACCTTTATATACTAAATTCCTTTTATTATTACTAATCAGCAAACATTAAAAATAATCAACTAACGTTCCATAAACCCATAAACTTTAATTTTTCCATTTTAAATGTTTCCCCTCTCCGTATAGAGCAATCCATCGTTACTATTAATGTTTAAATAATGAATTCATTTTTATTTTCCAATAGTAACGTCCTTTCTCTCCTCTTCTTTAACTAAACATCAAACATGACAAAAAGAAATTCCTTCCACATATACAACTCCTTTTAATCCTAGTGTCTCCCCTTAATTAACAAATTATCCTAGTGGCCCTCCACTCTTTATTTTCTCGATCGCTCAAATTTTTTTTATAGAAAATAAAATTTAGAGTTCTAGTTTAGATGTTGAGGCTTCTCCTCATGCCATCGGATAAATCAACTGTCAATCTTACTACTATTTATGATTTTTTTAAATGATTGCAGTTTTTTCTTATTGAGTTATCTATTTAATAAATCTTAACAAACTTATCAATCTTAGAAGTAATTAAGAATACCTTTACATTCCCCTTGTCGCAGATGGTATAGCTTAATACTTGTGAACACTCTTAATTTGTGTGAAGTCGAAAACACCATATTTTATATAAATAGTGTTTCAAAGTAATAACATCAAATTAATTTTCTTTTTCTTTAACCCCAAGAAAATTCCATAAAACATTAGAAACCATAATTTCAATTTTTCCATAAAATATCCTAATTTTCATTGTGTTAAAAAATATGATTTTTAATCAATAACTACTATAATTTTCATTCAAAATAACTATTTTTGATTTTTAAGACATGTTAAAGCTCTTCCAAAAAATTCTTAAAAATTTTCAAAAAGACTTTCAATAATATAAACTTTGTGAGAAAAATTATATATCAGATAATTGTTCAACCAAAGAGTTTAGAAAAAATTATCTATGCCATTTTAAAACTATTTTAAATTATTTTTAGGTGTTTTTTATTTTAAAAATATACAATCAGACATACATAAATGCTAACAAATATTGTAAGTTAAAAATAGATTTTAAGGCATTTTATAAAAAATATAAACTAAAGAAATATTTTAATTTTCACCATTTATTTTTGTTAATTGAAATAAGACACTTATATGATAGTACGAGAGTCGCAATAACATCTTTGGAGGCCGTGTCCTTTGAAGTCGGCCAAGGAAAGTCTACCTAGTCATTTCGAACATCTTTGGAGGCCGTGTCCTTTGAAGTCGGCCAAGGGAAGTCTACCCAGTCATTTCGAACAACAAGCTCACCATTTCACATCTCCTTGACTTTCCATTTACAAATTGCATTGTTGCTATAGGAATGGCCACTTATAACCCTCTTAAGTTTTAATCTTGATTAATTTTAAACTTAAGAGTTTAGGTTCCATGGTTAGAAATCGACGACTAAGGAGGGGGGAGAGAGTAATTCAAGATCTCCATCATACTTCGCCAAATCAGGAACCCAATGGAGTGATTGGAAGGCATAAATTTGTTCTCCTAGCTTGCTACTTTAGATTATGTAGGTATATTGAAGCTCCGATTTGGCATCAAGAGAAGGACATGGCGATAATCATCAAGTGCAGGACATTGATCACAATTCTCTCCTCT
Organism: Lygodium microphyllum; assembly: GCF_053477565.2. Taxonomy (NCBI): domain Eukaryota; kingdom Viridiplantae; phylum Streptophyta; class Polypodiopsida; order Schizaeales; family Lygodiaceae; genus Lygodium; species Lygodium microphyllum. The sequence goes on along the minus strand of NC_141135.1, from coordinate 166,195,276 downwards.
TGATCTTCTTAATTGCAAAACTGGTAAATTCACTGGCTATGTGAATGTTTTTAGAGCTTCCTATCTCTCTTCTTCTCCAAAACTGTAGTATCAAGGAAGACGCCTTATCATATTGGCATTGGCATCATGTACATGAAGCGCCCCCCCTTCTCCTTCTGCTTGGCATTTGATTCATCTTCATCCTCATCATCTACTTTAGCTCTGCAATTTTCATTCTCCTTTGCATCTTCTTTTTCTTATTAGACATCCCCTTCTCCTAAACGTTGCTTCAGATCAAGTGCCCCCTTCCCAAGGCCCATGCTGCCCTTTATGGGGCCATCTAGATGATGATGCACCTGCATATTAATTCTCTCCTCCTTCATTGATTACATCCGGATGTGGTGAGCAGCAATACACTTCGCGGCTGTGGCCATGGTGATTATGATGACGAGGAAAAGGAGATTGAAATCGATCTACAGACAACATATATTCATACATAGTGAATGAAGAAAAACAGTGGCCATGGTGTTACACTAATCACGGAGCTAGATCCTTTTGGTAGTCAATGAACATCAAGAAGAATGGTCATAATCATCATCTCTATATTTTTTAATTGTAATCTCTCTCTTTCTTTTCATCATTCCCCACAGAGATGATCACGCTTTCATCGTCTTTCTTCACATGGCCAAAATCCTAACTGACACCCTCTCCGTCCCTTTTCTCACAATAACCTCCCTTATTAAATTTTCCTTTTTTTTTGGGTAGCAATGTTGATGCTTGCATTGCTATCTAATATGACTATAGATTCCATCCCTTCATATATAATAGGTAGAGCAGTATTGCTCTCGTTTTTTGTATATTATAGAAGGTATATGTAGAATAACGCTTTATTGATGTATGGGCCAAGATTGGATGGATCTATTTAAATTCTAGGTGTTTTCTTGCCAAGTCTAAAATAAAAATAATCCCTACGAAATTTTTTAAATGGTTATCACTAAGACTAAGTAAATCTATCAGATTTTGTCTAAAACTCCACTTTCCTCTCATACAAGAACTTCCTTGTACTGACATCTCCTAGCCAGAGTGCAAAGATCGTCCTCCAAACACAATAACTACGATCACATTTGCATTAAATTAATGTAAAAATTTGGTAACAATGTGCCAATTGTGTACATTTTGTGAAATTTTTTTAGCAATGTATGGCATGTCTCTAGGTGTTATCAATCTTCCTAAACACAATTTATACGTTGCTGAAGACACTCTACCTTGGAAGAAAAGCCATCACATAGTTTGGTCTTGTGTTGCAAATGATCTAGCTCTTCCTTAGAAGACAACAAAGAAGACATCACCGGGGCTAGAGGAGGAACAAAAAGAGTAGCAACTTTCTAGTTAAGTTCTTCAATAAACTTCTTTTGCGACTTTAGAGTTTCTTGGGAATGCTGCAATTGGCCCTCACATATACCAAGCTTACGAGTTGATTCTATCATTTCCTCAAGATCCACATTTTTCTCCTTAGTTAACGACACATTCTCTTCCTCTAAAGTGGCAACCTAAGCTTCTAACTCCTTAATCATGGCCTTTTGTGAATCCATCAAAGTTGTAGCTACAATCATTTGTGTATGGATATCACTCTAAGTAGTCTTCTCAAAAGCTAAATCCTCTAGGCATTTGTTAAGCTGACTGGTCAAAGAATCCACCTTGTATTGCACTGAGGTATACACTCCTATATAGATTGTCTGAAGACATGAAGTCATGGAAGTTTAAAAAGCAGACTGAACACCAAGAAACTAGTTGTGAAAGCATAGATCCAAAAAGTATTGTTTGCAAGGAAGGAGGCATCTGCGGATCCAGTTATCCTTCCCGTTGTGCTGCAAAGAGATTGGTACAAGATAAGAACAAGGGAAGGAAGCTACCAGACACCTCAGGTATTGGAATCTAGAACATAGGGGTTAGAACAGGGAGAGGATCAAAAGGACCATGCGTGCAACACTTCTTTTAAATGATTTTGATAGAGGGTACATCAACTAAATCTAAATTGACTTCCATAGGAGGAGAAGGATGCTAAAGCTTCCACAAATTCATGGCAAAAGTGGCATTCTCCTCTTCCCCTATTTCTGAGAAACCCTAGCTATGGTAGCCATGAAAGCTTCAGCCCAAGCTTTCATTTCTCAACAATTTCTTGAAGATTCTTCATCTTTTCAGTCTGTGGGATCATTTCAGTAAAGATTCTTCAACAAATTGCAAGGATTAAGCATGATTGGTCAAAGATTGAAGCTCAAGAGCTTCCATGGAGCCAAAATTTGAGGGAAATAGGTTTAATTCTTCAATCTCAAGCATCTGAAGCTTCAAGATTGTTCTTAAGCATTAAATACACAAGTCTTGAAGATTATTTTGACAACATTGGACTACCAGAGGCTTTATCAAGCATATAAAGATTGATCAAGTCATCATCAACTATGTCAAAGGTACTCTTCTTCAATTCTTAATCTCTCTCATTAATCCATTTGCTGAGCTTAATCCATTTGATTGAGAGATTAAAGAATTGAATAATATCCATCAAATTTCAGCCAACCCTTGCTTGAATCAATCCATTCATGTAGCGCAATGTTTGCTCTATGCATATTAGTTCTAATCAAGTGAATTAGAGGCTTCAATCTGAAATTTCCAGCATAACACTTGAATCTAATTGATTGAATCTATTGATTGATGAGTTTGCTCACTCTAATCCATTGATTGGCTGAATTCTTTTACCCAAGCTGAAATATTGTAAAAGGGTAAGTACTAGCAATCAGTGAGTCACTCAATTGCATTGGTAAGACCCTTATCCTATCCAATTTTGCAAAATTCTATACAATTGCATCTCATGAAAGGGGCTAAATGAATATTTCAAAAATGCATTTCATGCTGATTGATTAGATTAGCATGCTACTGCCATGTTGATATACCCACCGAGGAAAAAGATGGATGCCGGGGGAGATAGTGGGACAAAAGAGAGGTGACCCTCCCTCACTATCAAAGATCCCGAAGGAATGCAACCAACTGACCTGGGGGGAACTTTTCCCACCTTCCGGTGATTCGGAGCTCGTGTAGGGAGCCTGTCATGCGGTTTTATACCTCACATAGGTACAACGAGTGGAGAATTGAATATTGAAGAGTTTCCAAAGGCTCAAGTATCTATAGAACCAAATAAGGGTAAAATGGGGATTTTACAGGGCAATATAGGGCATTTACAAGTTGTTACAGGTACACCCTTCATTACTAAAGTACAGATGCAGGTACTACAGGGTACCCACATGCCTTACTCAGCTTTCTATAGGATTTGGTAACCATTTGGGGTTACTATTTCACCTTATAGGGTCAAAACAGGGCACTTACAAGTTAAAACAGGGTGTAGGCCTGGACAGTTCAGACTCAGAAATTGAGTTGTAGAAATTTCTGTCCTAAATGTGTTAATTATAGCTCATCTCGAAGAGGGCATTCTTGGCTTCTATTTGAACTTAAAAAATTTGAAATCGGAGTTCACTAGCAAAAGTTATAGCCATTTTTCTGACAGGAGATACTGCAGGACTGCATTATTATGGCAGGGCATAAGGGTAAAAATAAGGTCCAGGATGATTATGCTCAGCAAATCAGAGATTCTATGTTGGATAATGTACCTCACGAGCCTCAACAACAAGGGGAAATCAGTATACTCAATGATACCTTGTATGTATATGAACAAAGACATAGAGAACGAAGCCCTATTATCAAGAATGGAGCAAATGGTTTTGTCTACCGATCAAACGAACTCTTCCATTGAGAAGTTAGTAGATTCAACGACTCAAACAAAGGCTTCTATTGACAAGTTGGTGGAATCTAATGCTCAAATTATGGCACAATTCTACCAATGGATGCAGATGCAAATGGGATCTAAAGAAGCTAAGGAGAAAGCCTATTCAAACAGTGAGCCTTTAGTCCCACTTTAGCCATCTAACCAAAATGGTCATGTTCATGGGATTATTGGACGAAGAGGCATCCCAAATAGCCAATATGAAGTAGGTGAAACTTTAGAAAGGCATGATGACTATTTGGGCAATTTGAATGGAGTTAACTCTCAAGCTTTTGGGCTGAATACTCAACTTCCTACTAGGGGTCCTCTACCAATAGCGCCACCTTACAGATTATCTAAGTGTGACGGAGAGGAAGTAGCGAAGCAAATCAAGGAACTTCTTGAGATGGGATTCATTGAACCAAGTTCTTCACCTTATGCATCTCCAGTTCTGTTAGTCAAAAAGAAAGATGGATCTTTCAGAATGTGCATTGACTACATGGATCTTAATAAGATCACAGCGAAGAACATGTATCCAATATCCAGGATTAATGATTTTCTTGATGAGCTCAAGGGGGCTCGATTCTTTACGAATATTGATTTGAGGTCAGGGTATCATCAGATTCGCATGCGAGAGGGTGATGAAGTCAAGACTGCTTTCAGGACTGATCGAGGGCTCTATCATTTCTTAGTGATGCCATTTGGGCTTACAAATGCTCCAACTACCTTCCAAAGCCTGATGAATAAGATTTTACAGCCTTTCCTCTTTCAGTTTGTCTTGGTGTTCTTTGATGACATTCTCATCTATAGTAAGACTTTACAGGATCACTTGGCACATATGAGGAGGGTTTTTGATGTATTGAGACATCACAAGATTTTTGCTAAGGAAAAGAAGTGTTCTTTTATGCAGACTGAAGTGGAATACTTGGGACATATTGTTAGTGAAAAAGGAATACATGTTGATCCCAAGAAGGTGCAATGTATAAAAGATTGGCCAACACCCACTACTACTACTTCTCTTAGAGGATTCCTTGGTTTATCTTCATTCTATCGACGATTCATCAAGCATTATGCCGTTATTGCAGCTCCTTTGACTGATAGGCTGAAGAAGGAGGCTTTCTTTTGGGATGCTCTTGCAGATAGTAGCTTCAACTAGTTAAAGGGACTTCTTACCTCTGCTCCTATCTTAGTATGCCCGAACTTCTCTAAAGAAATTACCGTACAATGTGATGCTAGTGGCCGTGGCATTGGGGCTATTTTATTACAATAGCATGGAGTGATTTCCTTTAAGAGCCGTAAGCTTACAGATAAAGAAATGGCCATGAATGTTTATGACCAGGAGATGTTGGCTATCTTGCATGCAATTAAGAAGTGGCACCATTACTTGTATGGCAGCTGATTCAGAGTACACATTGATCAAAGGGTTCTTAAGTATTTCCTTAATCAGTCGAATCTTACTCCTAAGCAGCGTCGGTGGGTAGCTACACTATAGAATTATGATTTTGACATCACTCATATGAGAGGTAAAGACAATATAGTTGCTGATTCTCTTTCTCGTATGTGGGCTTGCAAAGTTTCAACTATGAGGACTGAATTGCATAATGATTGGATTGAAGAACTACAAGAGGCTTATCTTTTGGATGAAGAATTTAACCATATTTTTTAGAAATTACAGCAAGGTCTTATGGAAGAAAACTCGCATTCTCAGTTCAAAAATGGCCTTATTTGGTTGAAAGGCAAGATTGTCATTCCTTCTTCCTCTTCTTTTACACGGAAAATTATGGAGTAACTACATTCTTTGCCTTTAGCTGGAAATTTAGGAGTTTTCAAGATCTATGACATAATCAACAAAAGTTTCTATTGGAAAGGACTGTGAAAAGATGTCAAGGACTTTGTCATGAAGTGTATGCCTTGTCATCAGAATAAGGATAGCAGCCATAAGCCAGGGGGTTTGTTACAGCCATTACATATACCTACAGGTAAATGGACTCATATTACTATGGATTTCATTACTGGCTTACCTACTACCAAGAAGGGATGGAATAGTATATATGTGGTGGTAGATAGACTCACCAAGGCAGTCCATTTTATTCCAACCAAGATCCAGTTTACTACCTCTCAAGTGGCTAGTCAGTTTATGGAGCAGATTTTTAGACTACATGGATTATCGCAGGTGATTGTTCATGACAGAGACTCAAAGTTTATGAGTAACTTTTGGTAGGTGATATTTACATCTATGGGTACTAAATTGGCTCCATCTACGGCCTATCATCTAGTTTACTACCTCTCGAGTGGCTAGTCAGTTTATGGAGCAGATTTTTAGACTACATGGATTATCGCAGGTGATTGTTCATGATAGAGACTCAAAGTTTATGAGTAACTTTTGGCAGGTGATATTTACATCTATGGGCACTAAATTGGCTCCATCTACGGCCTATCATCCACAAACTGATGGACAGACAGAAAGAGTTAATAAATGGTTGGAGACTTATCTTTGTCATTTCTGCTATGATGTCCAAACTTCATGGGATTCTTGGTTACACTTGGCTGAGTTTGCTTATAACAACTCCACCCACGCTAGTATTGGAGTTTCACCCTTTGAGGCTCTATATGGTTACAAGGTGCCCTTACCCACAGTCATCTTTAATGAAAGGATCAATCCTCATGGGAAGGAAGAGTTAGAAAGAATACAAACCTTCTTCAGCAATGCAAGATGAATCTTAGGAAAGCTCAAGACCAAATGAAGAAGTATAATGATGAGAAAAGGTGGCCTTTAGAGTTCCAAGAAGGAGAGTTGGTCTTACTGAAGGTGCCCAATACAAGATGAATCTTAGGAAAGCTCAAGACCAAATGAAGATGTATGCTGATGAGAAAAGGCAGCCTTTAGAGTTCCAAGAAGGAGAGTTGGTCTTACTGAAGGTGCCCAAGATGTATGCTGATGAGAAAAGGCGGCCTTTAGAGTTCCAAGAAGGAGAGTTGGTTTTACTGAAGGTGCCCAAGTCTAGGTACTCTACATTAAAAGATGGATCTAGTAATAAGCTTGCTCAAAGGTTTTATGGCCCTTACAGGATCCTTAAGCGTATTGGAGACTTGGCATGCAGATTAGACCTTTCCTCTTCCATAAAGATTCACAATGTCTTCCATGTTAGTCAGCTCAAGCCTTTTTATGGTGATCCAGTGGATATAATTGATGAGCTGCCACCTATTGATGCAGAAGGTCTTATTCAGTACATCCAGAGGCTATTATAGGTCAGCATGAGAAGAAGCTTCGATCTCATTCTATCGTGGAATATTTGATCAAATGGAGAGGTTTACCACCTAAGAAAGCTTCTTGGAGGCCTGATTCTATATTGGATGAGTTTTCTTTCTTAAGGGATACATTGGTGGTTGAAGCCTATTGATGATGGAGCTAGTTATGATGCAGATAGGATCATGACAGCACACTATTTTAGAATAAATTTTATTGTGCCTAATTTTTAGAATTAAGCTATCTACATGAGCTTAAAGTACTCTTCAAGAGCTCCATTTTGATATATGGCACGGCTCATTTGGACACTTCTACTAAAAGTTATGGCAGATTTGGTCTAGCAGGGTCTGTTTACACAGCAAGATGTCTACTTTGTTTTGAGATTATCTGTTGAAGATCTTGTGGTTCCATATACTTTTGAAGTATTCCAGATCATGTATATAGCTAAGGCCTACTCTTGTTCTTCAATTTTAGTCTGTATATTGGTCATTCTTCATTCATTTTCCCATTTGTAAAGCTATAAAAATAGAGTAGTACTCTGTTCTATCCATTCTTTTCTAGTCTTTCAAGTTTACTTTTGAGGACAATTTTTTTTGGAAAGAGATGGATTGTAAGAAGCTGGGAATAAGGATTTAGTGTTAAAAAATAATATTGATATTATGCCATGTCACATTGACATTGGTATAAAAGGATAGAACATGTAATTTTTCACATCTTTTGACACATTAATACAATTATTGTCCTTCTCTCCCATCTTGCTCACAACTTCCATGGCTTCTCTTTCTTTCCTGTCTTTCTCTCTCCAAATTTAATCTTTTTCTCTCCTCATCACTCTCTTTCTCTCTCTTCTGTAGTCTTCTCTCTCCTCTTTCTTTCTCTCTAGTTCTCTCTCTGACAATAACATAGCTTTATATCCACTGGAGGGAACTTTAAAGCCACAAAGAGATGAAGACCAGCCTTGTGAATACAGTCAGCTTCCAAAAGGAAAGAGTAATCATGGACTGGTAATGGTACATGCTGAATCACAAGCAAGGGTGTGGAAGAAGATGTCATTTAGACCACATTGGATTATCCACACACATACAAAACCAAGAAAAGGAGAAAGTATTCTTGCAAAACCCACACATACCACCACTGAGACAAATAACAAGGAAACAAAAACAACAACAACAAACTGATTGGACTAGACCAGACCTTCCCAAGCATTCCACATCCTACAAAACATTCGACATGACCTACACACATATGCGACCCAAAGCTTCATGCTATGCATATATATAGGATCCAAAAACCCTGTAATCAAACACTCAAAAGAAAAGAAAATGCCACACATACCATATCCTAGACACAATACAGAAATCAAGACTGAACCATAGACTCAGACCATCAAAATAAATATAGATGGACAAGACCGATGTCTCTAACGAAGAAACCCTAGTCCTCGTAATAAGTGTAAGGCATATACCTATGGTGCGGTGAAGTGGGTGGGTGAAAACTACACGAGTCATTTTTTTTGGATGACCAATTAGTCACAGTTCATTATTAAATTATCCCATCAATGCATGGTGAGTCATATTTGTATCCCAACCCCTACTTAGATTGACTTGACTCGATTGGACTAAGGGTCTCTACAAATGCAATTCATTTTTAAAAATTAAACAATTTGTGGTGCAAAGCACATGATGCGTGACTTTAGGGCGTTCATTATTATTTACAAATTAAATGTGTATGTAGCGCATGTACGCATGCACTGTGAATGGATTTTAAATTACAAAATTACGTGGGTTATAGTGCTATGTATTTTGTAATTAAAATTTTATGATGTGCATTCTGTTTGTTTGGTGGGTGCAACATTTGGTTGATTTTTAATTACAATTATATGTGTATTAGGGTGCATATAAAGAAGGAAAAAAGAAAAAGAACCTGGCAGTGTGATTTTTAATTACAATGATATATTATGTGCATTAGGATGCATATATATGAAGGAGGGAAAAATAAAAAGAACATGGTAGTGTGTGGACACTCGTAAGGTTTGATACAATGTGTTGTCAGCATCCCTTAACTAAGTGGTAGTCGGCGCCTCCTACAAAGTATGAAAAACCAAATACTAATACAAAAATAAAAAGAACGGGGACAAGAAAGGGTTTTTCAATTGGGTGATTATGTGTTAGGGTTTTGTTGTTCATGTATTTGTGTTTATGTGCTTAATTTGGGTTTTTTAAAACTTTTTAATTTTGATTATTTCTTTCTTTTAAATAAATAAAAGTGAGTAACCAAATGATGGCACAAATATTAGGAATGTTTAAAAAAAGAAAATTTTAACGTAATTAAATAGTATTTTTTAAATTTTCTCAAATTTCTCAAGCATTTTCTCATTGTTTAAGTTTTTTTCTCAAATAAAAAAATTAATATTTTTTCTAGTTTTTATGTATTTTTGGCTAGTTATAATTCATGATGAAAATTTATTTTTAAAAAGTTAGAAATTTTTAAAATTTTTTAATTTTTTATTAAATTTTTATAACATGTTGAAGTTTTTTGAATTTGTTTTATATTTTTCTATTTGTATTGGCAATTTTTCAATTGATAGAAAATTTTCAAATGTTTCAAAAATCAATTTGCCATTTTTTGTAATTTATCCATTTTATTTGAGTTTTTTATGGTTTTTGGAAAATTTTTAATGTTTTTATGGTTTTTTCGAAATTTAAAAATGTCAGAAATAGGGTACTTGGGCATAGTCTATGTGTTTATTGCGTATGAACAGCTGTAAGGACACCACCACATGGAAAAGATCACACGTGTGTCCTTACGCCGCGTGAAGGATCACTATCACAACAACGAACATGCTCACATACGAAAATCTTGCACGTGAATGGGCCCTTTGAAGGCAATACACGAATGTCCGTGTGAGGGTAAGAAGGCATTCATGCATGGCTGAAAAGGAAAATCAAGGGGGGGGGTGGGAATAAGAATAAACATGTGGAGGGGTAAAGGTTATGTGGGGTGGTTGGGTTAATTTTAAGAGTGGGGGATAAGATGAAGGTTTTGGGGGTGTTTTAATGTTGGGGGGGGGGGGGGGTAAATGTTATGTGGGAGGGGGAAATGTTAGAGGGTGGGTGGGTAGGATAGAAATGGGGTGGAGGGGATAGGGTAGGAGGAGGGAACCTTTTGGCAGGCGGGGGTGGGGGTGGGGGTGGGGGTGGGGGTGGGGGTGGGCACCTATGGTGGGCGGGCAAAGGCTGTGGGGGAAAGGGTGGGGGGTAGGGAGGTTTGGGGCCATTGACCAACGGGGGATGGGAAGCGACCAAGCAGGGAGGAGACAAATACATTGATATAGCGACGTGGAACGTCGCTCGCGGGTGGCATCGGAGCATTGCATGGCAGTGGTGACGAATGCCTCGGCGATAGTGGATGACCAATGATGGTGGCGACTTGGACCTGAATGGTGGCGAGCGTGACCTCAACAACAATGGTAGGCAGAGAGGGAGGGAGTAGAAGGGAGGAGGGTGGGAGGAGGAAGAGATGAGGAGGAGGGAAGGAGGAGAAGGGAAAGGGGAAGGGAAGGAGGAGATGGAGGGTGGAGGAGAAGGTGTGTGAGGAGGATATGGAGGTGCAGGAGGAGGAGGAGAAGGTGGGGCAGGGGAAGGTGGGAGAGGGAGAAGGGGAAGGGAAGGAGGAGATGGAGGGCGGAGGAGAAGGTGGGGGAGGGAGGCGAGACACATGAGAGAGAGAGAGAGAGAGAGAGAGAGAGAGAGAGAGAGAGAGAGAGAGAGAGAGAGAGAGAGAGAGAGAGAGAGAGAGAGAGAGAGAGAGAGAGAGAGAGTGTGTGTGTGTGTGTGTGTGTGTGTGTGTGTGTGTGTGTATGTGTGTGTGTGTGTGTGTGTGTGTGGGTCGAGATGATAGTTGGAGGGGAGGTATTTTTTTAAAAAATTTACATTATTATTATTTTTTACTTTTGTTTTTATAAAAATTGAAAAGAAAGCATACCTTCCCATCCCGCATACAAACGATGGCCAATTCAAAGGGACGAACAAGGTTGTTAAATCAGATTGCAATTTCAGTGAACGTAGGATACATTCACATGAAAAAACAACAAAACAAAAGATAAAGACAAACGAACAAGGAACATCCCCAGGGATAGGGTGAAAATAGGAGGGGTGGGTAGGGAAGGGACCCTAACAGGGCAAAACCAAAACATGGTATATATGAATGATTAGATAGGAGCATTTTCATGAGGATATGTAGAACAAATACGCATGGACATGTTCCCACACTTAAGACCTAAATAGATCGCGTTGACTAATCAACGAGGGTCCAACACTTGACCACAACCCATACCCATACATCCCCACAATTAAAACATGACATACACATAAATGAATGCAAGAGCTAGGGTTAGAAACACTTGGCTCAATTTATAAATGGTTGAGGTGAGCCATCGCTGACACGTGAAGAGTTATAGTCAGCAAGAGGTAACTACGGCTCGTCATATCACATTCATCCTCCCCAACATGGTAGGGACCATGCAACAACACCCACGGAGGTAGCATTGTTGATGAAGAGCTGATTTAGGTGTCGATGATGGTGAAATATTCATCACTCTATCTCTCGATAGTCACTCCTGTGGGAAAGATAGATTAGCCGCTCACCTCATAACGCACATCACTCGATGAGAATGATTGAAATTCATATCTCACACCCAGTTTAGAAATTGAGAAGAGGGATAGTTCAAAAGGAGTATGCCAATGTGCATAGTTGATGGTGCATCGGTGTGCTCCAGCCAATCTGGCATAGGTGCAAGAAGAAAGGCCAAGGAGCCTTTTCGTGCAGTGCACCAAATAGAGTGAGATATGTATTGAGGATGGAGGCACGTCCCTTGTGTGCATAGGGAAACAAGAACATACTTGACTCCAATTGTCGTAACGTCCCTCAATCCTCACCTCTCAGTTGATGATGAACGGGAAATCAATTGCGCTTAGCTCCCCCTCTGTCTCACGCTTTGTTAATGAAGATAGGAAAGCAATCGAGTTCCTCACACCTATTGATTGAATCCTTACTACCACTCGTGCAAAGGTTGTATGACTTGTGCACAATTGATGGTGCAATCATGCATTCCACCTTGTGCCAGCATACAGTGCAAGAAGGAAGGCCAAGGAGCCTTATAGTGTCATGCACATGAACAAATTGTGCTTTGTGCATTGAGAGGTCCATCCCATGTATGCAATGCTCCATTCACACAATCTCATCTCTCATTTGAATACAAAAGGCAAAGACTAGTCACCCCACCCTCTCTCTCATGCTCATTTAATAAATACAAAGAGTAGCCCATACTCACATCCTTATCTAGTTAGGATGAAAGCTCACATCACTCAAAGGATTGTCGATGAAAATTGCTTGTTGGTAATATCAAGGTGTTGAGGATGAGGTGTATCTAGGGAGGTAGCCAACAAGTTTGGTACTTGGATTCCAAATTGGAAATGTTTTCTCTAGTACTGTAGAAGTCAAAGGCACCGATGGAAGTTGTAGGATACATTGCATCAAGGGAGACAACTTTGGAATTGCTTCTAGAAAAGTTCTCAACCAGTGATTTAGCTATCTTGGATTACAAGGTGTTACCACCTTTTCCACAGCCAGCTTCCTATCCCCCAAGGGTGTTTGCACCTTTTCTTGGAATGAGGCCTGTTATGACAGGGAATTTCTTCCTTTTCTCCTATAACAGTTTTGGTTTTTTTTTCTCTCTCTTTTTTTTTCTTTTTCCCTACTCCTGAGGGTGTTTCCACATTTTCTTGAAGAATAGATTGGCATGACAGGGACCAAAGTTATTTTCTATCATGACCAATATATATTTATGTTTTCTGTTTTGTTTTCTTTTGCTTTTGATTCTATTCGATCAGATGGAAAGGGAGCAAAGGATGGGTGCAAAGTGGTTGTTGTGAGGGGCTAGAAGAACGAGGCCACCTCATCAGGATAAGAAAGAGGGATATCATGAGAAATAGGCAAAGCCTTAACTGATTGACGCACAAGGGATGAAGGGGCTATGGACAATGATTGTCAAGATCTCTAGGGAGGGTAATACTTCCTGAGGCGATAGCCATTAATTAGGAAGGGATCATCAAAAGCATCAACTGTCTACACTTGGCCAAAGCCATTAGGGTTGACAATAAGTATCTTATGGGGGCCCATCCAACATTGTTGAAACTTGCATGGAAACTTGCCAAATCTTAAGTCATAAGCCATGGCTAAGTCACCTTCCTTAAATTCCTTCTACTTGATAAAGCTATCATGATAGGCATTTCTTTGAGCTTACGTAGCTTCCATACATTGTAGGGCCATCCTCGATTCTCATCTAGGCATTCCAAGTGCAAGAGATGGTGCTGCATGGACTTATCATCACCTAAGAACTCTTTATTGATAGCCATACACAGAGAGGGAAACTTCAATTCAACACAGAAGATGACCTCTATACCATACACTAGTTGGAAAGGGGTCTATCATGTAGTAGCCTTATAGGAGGTTTTGTATGCCTAGAGGGCCTCTATAAGTTAATCGTCCCAATCATGACGATGTGAAGCAATCATCCTTGTCAGGATTGAGTAGAGGATGCGATTGATAACCTCGACTTGGCCATTGGCTCTAGGGTAGTAATGGGTGGATATTTACATATTGTACTGAGTCAGGGCGATTCACATTGCAATTCTTCAAGACCAAGAGCAAGTCAATCACCTTACTTGGTTTATACTAAGTGAGAGATGGCCACTTATTCGAGCTCTCCCTCCCATTTTCTTTTTCCCATTGACCTTATTAATAAGGTTTTTAATCTTTAAAAATTTTTCCCTTTTTCTCCTCCTCTATGTTTGACAAAATTTGATGACCATGGAATTTGTGCAAAGATAATGTGGGTTTAAAGAACTACGGAAAATGCATGTATTGTAGGAAGAAATCCTGACAAGCATAGCTGAGGGGAGGAAAAATAATTGTTCAAGGGATTACTAGGGGTGGGGGAAGGGGAGATAATTATTCGATTATATAAGATGGGGTCATTAAATCCTCTTCCCCTTAGAGAAATCAAGAGGTCCTCATCTTGAGAGAAACTCAGGGTGGTCTTCCTAAGGATGGACTCCTCGATCCATATGATATCCTCTTCATGGAAGTCTTTCCATTGTGGATAATGTACTTATTAAGATTATGATTCATAAGAGCCTTTTTCCTAATCTCTAAGATTCTGTAAGGTTGAACTTTCAAATTCCATGGGTTGGCATTACACTTTGTCTATCATCTAGGACATGATTAGCATTGGGGACATAGGGTTTTAGAAGGCTTACATGAAATACATTATGAGCTTTGAGATGAGGTGGAACTTTTAGTCTATAGACATTTTTACCTAGACATTTGTCAATCTTGTACGTTCAACAACATCTTAGCTAAGATTTTTGAATGTCCTAGGAGATTAAAAAATCTTCTTTGGCTAGACTCTTAGAAACACCAAGTTTCCATCCTTGAAAGTCTATGGAGCCTTCTTGGGGTTACCATGGGCCTTTTGCTAGTCTTGTGCTTCTTTGATGTCTTGCCGGATGACCTTGGTCTAGTCTTTCATCTCTTCTAGCATTTTTCAGGATGCTTTGACCATCAAGGTTGGATTGAAAAAATTGAGTAGGGACAAGCATTCTTACCCATACAACACTTGGAAAGGAGTTGTTTCAATACTTTTTTGGTATGAGCTGTTATAGGCAAACTCCAGTTAAGGTAAGTATTTGATCCATCTCTTGGGCTCCTTGTTATAGCATACTCTCAAAATATCTTCCAATACTTGATTAGCTCTTTTTGTCTATCTATCAATTTGAGGGTGATAGGTGATATTGAAATAGAGTTGCATGCCAATGGTGTGAAAAAGATAGTTTCAACAATTTAGAGGTGAACAATGAGTCTTTGTCATTGACATTCCTTTGGAAACTCATAAATGCCCTTGATGAACAACCTAGTAATGTTAGATGCTTTGAAGGTAATCTTCATAGAAATGATGTGAGCAATGAACAACCTTCATCATCATATCAATGACTACCATAATTGAGTCATATCCATCTTGTCAAGAATTGCGTGGTGGGGGGACTTGCTCAAGATGCTGCGCCGAATACACACAGAATGCACAAGGAGAAGCTCACTCAAGAGACAAGAAGAGAGATGGAGGCCAAAACGTTTTCTTGCTGGTTTCTTCTTCTTCTTCCACACACTTTACAATGTACACAAAGTATAGATAAGATACAACATAAAGGAAAGTGGCCTATTAAGTCAAACAATGCATAACCGACTACACTAGTCGACTGGTGCTATAACTATGCCATCTGTAAATAGGTGTAACAACCTGAATATAATAAGTAATGAGTCAGTGGCTATATGAGAGTCATAATGACCACCGACGTACTAAGTGTAGACGTGTGGACCCATCTAACCAGGCGGTCCATCATTAATGTTCGCATGTGTTGAGCTTGTCATCTCAACACTCCCCCTCAAGCTCAACTACATCTCTGCAACTCCAAGTAAGTTTCGAAACTTTTGAAGTTTCTCTGTACCCAATGCCTTCGTGAAGATGTCAGCTATCTGATCATGTGTGTGACATACACCAAGTCAATCTCACCTGCTAGTACCTTCTCTCTCATAAAGTGGTAGTGTACCTCAATATGTTTTGTCCTGGCATGGAACACAGGGTTCCTAGTCAAATGTATACTGCTCATGTTGTCACAATAAATGACAACTGGACCTTCCACCTGGACATCTAAATCAGCCAATAACTTTTGCAGCCATACTACCTCACATGCTACAATAGGAGCACCTCTATACTCAGCCTCTGTACTCGACAAAGCAGTTGTAGATTGCTTTTTGCTGCTCCAAGTAACTGTTGCACTACCAAGAGAGAACATGTATCCACTGGTAGATCTTCTATCAGACATACTACCAGCCCAATCTACATCTGTGTATCCAAACACCTGTACATCTGTACCTGCCTCATAGAAAAGTCCATAATGTAATGTGGACTTCACATATCTCAATATGCGTCTGACTGCATCCAAATGTGGCTTTCTAGGTACTTGCATAAACTGACTCACAAGACCAACAGCGTAGCTCAAGTCTGGCCTTGTAATGGTCATGTAGATCAAACTCCCCACCATCCTCCTGAACATAATAGGGTCTTCTATCTCATCCCCAAGATCAGCACTCAACTTTACATTATGCTCCAACGGGATTGAAAGTGGTTTGCATGCTGTCATACCATACTTGGACAACATATCCAAGCCATACTGTCTTTGGGACAGCCATATACCATCATCACATCTGATCACCTCAATGCTAAGGAAGTACCTTAGCTCACCTAAATCCTTCATCTCAAACTTTTTCTTCAAAAATTCCTTGACTTCAGGAATCCCACTATCACTATCACCTGTAATAATCAAGTCATCCACATAGATGACTATGATGACTAAACCTGCATCTCCCTTTCTCACATAAAGTGAGTGATCAACATCAGAAACATAAAAGCCAATATTGACAAGATACTCTCTGATCTTGTCAAACCATGCTCTAGGTGCTTGCTTGAGCCCATAGAGCGCCTTCTTCAACCTACACACATACATGGGATGCTCTAAATTTTCATAACCTGCTGGCTGATCCATATACACTTCTTCCTGCAAATCACCATGCAAGAAGGTATTCTTCACATCCATTTGCTGCAACCTCCAACCTTTGGCTGCTGCCAAAGCAATCACACATCTGACAGTTGCCATCCTAGCAACTGGACTGAAGGTTTCATCATAATCTATGCCATATGTCTGGGCATAACCTTTTGCAACCAGCCTAGCTTTGTACCTACTAATAGAACCATCTGCATTGTGCTTAATCTTATAAACCCAATTACATCCAATAGCTTTCTTGCCCTTCGGCAATGATACTAGATCCCAAGTCTTATTAGCCTCTAATGCAGCCATCGCCTCATCCATTGCTGCATCCCAATGAGTATGACCAATACCATCTTCAAAACAAGTGGGCTCAAAATCCTCAACTAGTTTCACCATATAAGCATAATGGTGAGATGCATAACCTTCAAAACCAAATCTTTTAACAGGGTATCTGACCCTACTAGATCTGCGTACCACCGGATCACTCAATGGAGCCTTTACATTACTATGAGCTCTCTGTACACCTGGTGTCCTGACAGAAGGAATGCCAAGCTCATCATCCAAGCTCTCTGAGCCATTGGAGTCTCCATCAAGAACTGTATCATTGCCATCTGACACTTTATTCTTTCCTTTGTCTTTACCTGTAGTGCTGCTAGATGCACCTGAAGATGTAGAGCTATTCCTTAGTCTCCCAGACCAAGGACTACCAGATGATGTCTCTGGTCCACTAAGAGTCCATGATTCTTGCTTTTCAGCCTGCACATGAGTGTCATGATCATTATCATCATCATCCAATGCATCACAACTAGATGCATACCAACTGCTCATTTCATCAAAGATGACATCCCTGCTCACTCTGAACTTACATGTGACAGGGTTATAACAACGATACCCTTTTTGCTCTAAAGACAGTATCCAATAAAGACACATTTTTCTACCTTTGGATCAAGCTTCTTCCATAGCTCATCTGGCACATGAACATATGCAACACAGCCAAATAACTTCAAGTGCAATACATCAGGCTTCTTGCTAGTAAAGCATTCTTCAGGAGTCATCCCATGAACTGTAGCTGTGGGAGTTCTGTTCATAATATAAATAGCAGTATGAACAGTCTCAGACCAAAAATTCTTAGACATATTCTTTTCAGCCATCAAGGCGCGTGCAACTTCTGCAATGTGCCTATTTTTCCTTTTTGCAACCCCATTTTGCTGTGGGGTATACTGCATGTGAACTATCTCTTTATCCCATGAGACCTCAGAAAATCACTGAGCTCATTCGAGAGGTACTCTCCCCCTCCATCTGACCTCAAGCACTTTACTTTCAAGCCTGTTTCTCTTTCAACTGCAGCCTTGAAAGTTCTAAAGTGCTCAAACGCTTCACTCTTTTCCTTCATAAAATATACCCACAGCTTTCTAGAACAATCATCAATGAATGTGACAAAGTATGAGCTGCCTCCAAGAGATACATTTTGTGTAGGCCCCCAAATGTCTATATGCACAACATCAAGGATATTTCTACTTACATCTCTGTCATGTGAAAAGGGTTATTTTGCCTGCTTACCAAACTGACATGCTTCGCATACCTTATGAAATTCTACAACTCTAAATGTAGGCAAACCTGTAACCAACCCTTTGGACTACATTAATTTCAACCTTTGTACATTTGCATATCCAATGCGTTTGTGCCAAATTTCAATATCTGCAACAACACCTTTTTCTTTAGCATACATAGCAGCATTCATAGTAGGAATTCTAGCATCCAGAGTAAACATACGTCCCACTCTACTTCCCTTTGCAACTAACTTACACTTGTCATTGAAGTCTTCTACAAAGCAACCATTTGCATTGAATCTGACTTGCAGCCCTTGCTCTACCATCTGACCAACTGACACCAAGTTCTTTGTAATAGATGGCACATGTAATACATCTGAAAGACTCTTTGTCTTACCATCATGCAAGGACAAGGGAAATTTTTCAATGTGTGAAATTGGGTGGCATGAATCATCACCCATCTGCACATAACCTGTACTTTGCAAATCCTGCATCTCTCCAAACCATTCTACATGGCTGGTCATATGATTGGATGCACCTGAATCAACATACCAAACATCATCATGTGTTCCCTTTTCTGTAACAGCATTTAGCATATGCTGCATAACAAATAGACGTTCATTTTTTTCTTCATTCTGTCGTGAAGACGATGCATAGTTTCCTTGCTGCAACTTACCACTGTGAATATCATCTTTCTTAGCATAACATTGGGCTGCAATATGACCTGTTTTGCCACAGTAGTGACACACAATACCAGAGTTGTTAGAATCTCTGTTCTGCCATCCACCTCTTTCTCTAAAGCTCCCCCTACCTCTAAAGTTACCACGACCTCCTGAAACCTGCATATCGCCAAATTGCTGATTCAATCTGTTTTACTGGTTGTCACTACCACGTCCTGTACCATGGCCTCTTGAAGAGAACATGCCACGTCCTCTTCCTGAAGTGGAGTAGAAAGCTTGGACCTGTTAACCACTTCTTTCAGATGTCTCGCTCTACATGTTGATCTCTTCAGTGATCATAAGGGAGAACAACTCATCGAAATCTGGAAATGGCTTTCTGACGTATACGAAAGTTACAAAAGACTTCCAAGCCTTTTCATTGTTAAGTCCACCCAAGGTAGACGATACTAAATTATCATTATCGGGCATTGCATCAATCAATGCCAAGGCATCTGCAATGCTCCTTACCTTCAGTGCAAACTCATTGATAGACATCTTCCCTTTCTTCAATGTATTCAACTCTTGCTTGATTTGAATCTTTCGTGCCTTTGTATTTACAGAAAACATACTTTCAAGTATGGTCCAAGCTGCATATGAGATCTCTGCATTTCTAATATGTCCTAGCATATTATTGTCAATTACTGTAGACAGCCAATACATGAACTTTTTGTCTTTTGCATTCCATTCCTTCCGTGCCTTTGTCTCTTCTGCCGTTGGAGGGTCACTCACCTCCGGCTCCTTTTCTTCACCTGAAACAAACTCGTAGAGGCCTTTTCCAATAAGGAAGTTCGTGACACGGAACTTCCATGAAGGGTAGTTGTTCTTGTTGAGCTTCTCAATGATGGGGTTTCCACTGTTTTCTACCATTATCACAAAACTAATACCAAACAATAAGCAAATCTTCTGCAACCCTCGACCTGTAGTGTACAGCAATACACTAGACAGTCTTTTTCACTATCTGCTCAATAATACATGCAATCTGCCAACCAGTTTGCAGATAAACCTTGTGTTTATTTGTTGGTAAACACCTTTGAACTTACAGATCTGAAATCTGTAACCTGTGCATCTATATACGGCAGACACAGCTGAAATTGCAAGGTATCTCGAACTGCTGTTCGCAACCTTGCGAGTCTAAAACGGGGTCTAAAATGACATCGGATGGCCAAAATAGCAGTGGGAAATTCCTAAAGGTCTCATCTGCAGAACACATAGTGCTCTTCACGTACACCAAATCTCACTGCAATCTGAGATTTTTGCTCTGCCCTGCTTCTGGTGCCTCCACAGGCACTGTCTAAGAGAAAGAGTGGAAGAATGGGAGAGCTTCTTACCCGTGGCTTGCTTGCTCAAACCTTGCTTCTTCTCCTTCACTTCAGCCTTCGAAATCAACCTCTCTTAGTGGCACGGCTCTGATACAATGTCAAGAATCACGTGGTGGGGGGACTTGCTCAAGATGCTGCGCCGCACACACACTGAATGCACAAGGAGAAGCTCACTCAAGAGACAAGAAGAGAAATGGAGGCCAAAACGTTTTCTTGCTGGTTTCTTCTTCTTCTTCCACACACTTTACAATGTACACAAAGTATAGATAAGATACAACATAAAGGAAAGTGGCCTACTAAGTCAAATAATGCATAACCGACTATACTAGTCGACTGGTGCTATAACTATGCCATCTATAAATAGATGTAATAACCTGAATATAATAAGTAATGAGTTAGTGGCCATGTGAGAGTCATAATGACCACCGACATGCTAAGTGTAGACGTGTGGACCCATTAACCAGGCGGTCCATCATTAATGTCCGCATGTGTTGAGCTTGTCATCTCAACACATCTTGCACCATTGGAAGGCCTACTACAAAATCCATATTGATGCACTCTCACTTCATCTATGGGATGTCTAGTGGAGGAAGATCTCTTGGTATCATGTTGATCCTTTCAACCTTAATTCATTGAAAATTCAAGCATTAAGTTACATATCTTAGTACATCAACTATCATTCTTGGTCAATGATAACTTTTCCTTATTGCATTTAGAGTCTTTGTGTAGTTGGCATGTCTAACTTTTGGATTGTCATGGGTAGCCCATAGAATTTTCCTCTTAAGACTCCAATTATTAGGTGCACACAACATGTATTGGCAGTAGAGAAGGTCACCCTCAATGTGGTAATGCTTGAAGTTTGCATTTGCATTTTGGCTATCTCCCCTAGATTGGATGGACCTCTTTAACTCAAGATACTTGAGATCCTTAGGAATTCTGATAGCTACAGCCTCTAAAATAGGATTGCTAGGCATGGAAATCAGACTTTCAAGAAATCCTCTACTGGTTAGCTCTTCCATTAGTAAGAATTTAAGGAAGGATTTCTTACTTAGGGCATCAACTCTACCACATTGTCCTTTCCAGGTTGAAACTTTATTTCAAAGTTGAAAACGTGGAGCCTTTGTCTCATGTTGAGATCAAGTTGGGTGAAAATCCACTTGTTTTGTTGTTTGTCACAAGAGTGAATCTTATTCTGAGCAAATAGTGATGCAATAATTTCAAGGCATAAATCATTTCAAAAATCTCAAGGTCATGCAACATCATTATTCTTGTAGGACTTTAGCTTTGGAGAAAAATACACCACTGGATGCCCTTCTCGAGTAAGAGCACATCCTAGTACCATGATGCTTGTATTTGTAATGACCTCAAATTCCTTCATGAAATATGGCAGCTTTATGATAGGAGCAGTAGTAAGACATTGCTTCAGTTTTTCAAAGCTCTCTTATTCTCAAAATGGACATGATATGATTTTTTTCTTTCTTTTTAAGCAATTCAATGAGAGGTGCTGCTATTGAATAATCTTTGATGAAAATCATGTACCACCCTATAAGGCATCGAAATTCTCAAATTTCTCTAACACTTTGGGGCGGCAATTAGGCATGAAGATCCTTGACTTTGGCGAGGTCAACTGATATGTCTTCCTTTGAGATGATGAATCCTAGATATTCAATTGTCTTCTTGAAGAAGGCACACTTCTTCTTTTTGGCAAAAAGCTTGTTTTTTCAAAGAATTTCCAAGACAATATGCAGATAACCTAGATGGTTTTCCTCTATCTTGGAATAGGTGAGAATATGATTTAAAAATGTGGGGACAATTTCATCTAGGTAAGGTTGAAAAATATTGTAGACTAGCCTATTAAAAGTAGGAGTGTTGGTTAGCCCAAAAGATATTATGATGAATTTACAATGGCCATACCTAGTGTTGAAAGATGTCTTTGGTATGTCTTCATCCTTTATCTAGATTTAGCTCGATCTTAGAAAAGATCATTGCCCCTTGCAATTGATCTAATAGCTCATCAATTTAGAGAATAGGGTATTATTCTTGATGGTGACTTGATTTAATCTCGTGTAATTGATGCATAGTCTAAGGATCCCATCCTTCTTCTTTTGGGATAGAACAAGAGCACCCTAGGGAGAGTTGTTGGGATGAATAAACCCATGATCATAAGCAATTACTTTTAATTTCTCCTTCAATTCGATTGCCTTGAGGATGGACATTTTGTAGAGTCTTCTTGCAAACATGTTTAGCTCCAGGGACCAAATTGATCTTGACATGGTCCACATCCCTTTCAGGAGGTAATTTTATTAGCTCCTCAAAATAGACATTAGTGGACTCACTTAGCCATGATGGCTCATCCTCATCCTTAGTCTCCTTGACTTTGTTGAGTTTAACCAGGTAGATAAGAAGTCCTTTTCTTAATCCCTTTAGGATTTGACTAGCCTTGGCTAACTAATTCTTAGGTTTTCCTACTTTCCTTATTATTGGTCTATTTTTTAAAAATAGATTTTTGAATGTCATCTTCCCCATAGTGTATGGTTTCTTGATTGCGTGTGGTGCTAACTAGTCCATTCCTAATGGGTAGTCATAAATTCCTAAAGGCATGACTTGGAAGTTTGTTGTCATGGTCTCTTCTCCTGATTGAAATTAGACATTTCTATGGATTGAGTTGACATTTTATTCCTCCTATTTGCTAATTCTACAACAAGTTTCCTAGAGGGCATGGGATTTTAACTTAAGCCTTTTTTCATATTTAGGAAAAAATAAATGAATGAGTATCTCCATAGTCAACTAGGATTTAGAAAGAAATACCTTGATGTTTTGGATGATAGAAAACTATTGCATATTAATGCCTTGATTGTTGATTGAAGCATGAATAGACCCTCTTTCAGCTTCTTCTTTGAGAGATGAATCTAGTTCATTGCTTGAAATAGCAAATACATGGGCTCCAACTCCACGTGATACTCCTTGCCTTGCTCCTCGTCTTGCCATTGGTCTTTACCTCCACGCCTTGCCTCGTGTTTGCATCCTCAATTATTGAGAATTTCTTCCCAAAGAGGATTATGAGGAATGTTAACATAGGTATTTATTCCCTTATTAGGATATTGAGCGTAAAAGTAGCATGATTGGTTGTATTTGAAGTAATGTCACTCATTATTCCAATTTTTGTTGTTGTTGTTATTATTGTCATGGTTTTGGGGAATATTGGTAATATTTATGTGCCCCTGATTAAAGTTTCCTTGTTGTTAATTCATTTGAGCTCTTTTGAAAAAAGGAAACTTGCTAAACCTATTCTATTGCACCTGGGAAGAGTAGCCATAAGCAATTGTGCCCTCATCAAGGCATTTTCTAGACTAGTGGTTTCATTGCTTCCAACTGCCCATTGAGAGGTGGATTTAAACCTTGATAGAAATGTGCTACATGTTGACTCATAGACATGTGAGGTGTGTACTTTTGTAGTGTAACAAAGCAAGAATAATATCCTTCAAGAGTTAGCCCTTGCTACTTAACATTGAAGAACTCATTTATTTTGAGAGTCTAATAAGCAAGAGACAAAGATTGGCTTTGAACTATTGCCTTGATTTGGATCCATGTCATAGTAGACTCAGAGACAGCCTTGTCACGACACCATTGTTTCCACCAAAGCTATGCTTCTTTTATAAATTATCTCCACCTTCATTCCTTTGCCATTAAACTCAAGTGACTTGACCTATTTGAGTAGAAACTCGCTCTCTTTCTCAATCATCTGATAGGTCAATTGGTAGTTGGAACAACCACTAAGGGTATTTCAATCACACAAAAACATGAGAGAATATCGACATGTTTTTCCTTAGTACCATTTGTGATTTCATCCCATCAATAATAATACATTTAAAATAGTTTTTATGTAGTGATTCATTATATGTATCAACCATTATATTTATTTGCTATCTACACAAGATTCGTTATCTGTACAATATATAAATATCCACCTTAAACCTTAAACCTCAGTACAATATTCTCTATCGCAAGTCCACCCATTACTACCCCAAAGCCAACGGCTAAGTCGAGGTTACCAATTCACTATCTATACAGTGAGTGCCTCTATCACTGACTAGCTCTACAAGACTACCAAAACAGGTGATGAAGTTCTCATACAGGAATAGGGCCATGCTATTGCCGTCATCTCACTTCAGAGATTTGGCTTCACACCACTTTATCACATAGTCCATATACAGACCAATATGTATTTGTTGTGCTTCCTTGTGGTTGGCAAATCAATGGGGCCAACGAAGTCAATTCCCCACTTCTCGAATGACTTTACGAGAAGGATGGGTTGTAGTGACATAGTGCTAGTTTTGGTAGGATTTCCCATCCTTTGACAAACATCACAATGTTTGCAATAGTCATAGGCATCCTTGTGGAGGGTTGACCACCTGTATCCTATGAGCAAAGCATTTCTGGTTGTTTCTTCTTTTGCAAAATGTCCTCCACAGGGCTCCTCAAGGCATGCTTTCAGAACTATTCCAATCTTGGCTCTTGCATTACATCTTTGCAGTACTTCAACCTTGCCTCTCTTGTACAGAGCGCCACTTGATAGCGTATAAGGGGATGATTCCAATAGGATATTCTTTTTCTCATAGCTGGATATACCAAGAGGATACTATTGCATTGTCAAGAGGTTTTCTATGTCTGCATACCATGGAGTTACAGTTTCGACTAGAAAGAGGAAAGCATCAAGGAGGTCTGGATCATCCTACTCCTTTTTGTTGCTCTGAGGGATTTGTGAAAGATGATCAGGTAGGACATGGGAGTGGCGACCAGGTTTGGTGATTACCTCAAAGTTAGGCTCCTAGAGAAATAGAAGGAGCCATCTCATCATTCTTCCCTTTACATATGCTTTGTTCATCAGGAAAAGGATAGGGCCTCATGGTCCACATAAAATTTGAAATGCATTGATAGCAGATAGTGTTGAAATTTCTGTAAGGCTAACACCATTGACAAGTGATCGAGCTCTATCACTGTATAGTTCCATTCTCGATTAGTTAATTTTTGGCTTGCATAATAGATAGGTTGATCTAACATAGATGAGCCTTTTCAAGTCTGCACCTAGGCCTTCAACTGATGCATCAGTATGTACATGGAACTCCCTCATCCAATCAGGAGGCTGTAGGTGATGGGTGCTTCAATCAGACATTGTTTTAGGGTGTTGAATGCTTCAACAAATCAATGGTCCATGTAATCTCTACATCTTTCCTTAGGAGCTTATGCAAGGGGTTGCCTTTGTCGCAAAGTGTGCAATGAACCACCTATAATAGCCCACATGGCCAATGAATCCCTTCAAATTTTTGAGGTTAGTTGGTGCTATTAAAGCTACAATCTTCTCAATCTTGGCGGGGTATGTTGCTATCCCTTGTGTAGAGACAATGTGGCCTAGAAGAACTCCTGAAGAGACTCCAAAGACACATTTGTTAACATTTTTTTCTTATAGCATGCCATTTTAAGGCATTATAGTTGGCCTATATGGTAAACCGATCGGGTTGAGAGAAATCCCATACTCTCGACACTTGTCAAAGCATTGCTTCAAGTGTCCCCAACGCTCATGGATTAGGCTATAGACACAGAAGTCATCTAGGTAGGCCATCATCACTCGTAGAAGGAAGTAGGAGCACTATAGAGCCCAAATGACATCACTCTATAAGCATAAGTCTCCCATTCTGTTGTAAAAGTTGTTGTGGACAGATCTTCTTCTATGATCTGGACCTAGTTATATCCACTAAATCCATTCAAGAGGGAATAGAGCTAATGGCCTGCCATTGTGTCCAATAGTTTGTTTGTGAAAGGGATAGGGAAGTGATCCTTCTTGGTCTTGGAATTTAGCTTTTGATAGTCCACTGTAACATCCCCCCCCCCCCTCGTGACCCCCGTACTTTCCCCCCCATGAGAACACCCCCTTCAAAATTTCCTAAATTTTTTTGAAATTTTTTTATCTCTCCCCATTGACAGCACATTGGGGAGAGAGAGAGGGAGTGAAGTGTGTGTGATGGGGGGGCATGCAACCCCTCCAGATGGCAGGGAGCTCTCCCCCCTACTGCAGCACAGCCCCCCTCCGTCTTCTGGACAGCACGCCCCCCTCCCCCTTTTCATCGTGAGCAAGTGGCCGCCATAATGACGCATGGGCCACACGGTGACCCCCTGGTTGAAATACTATATAAAGGGCTTAGCCTTTATGTAGGACGGATGGGATGATCAGGCCGTCATGCTGATAAGAGAGAGTGTGTAAGAGAGAGAAGAAGGAGGGGAAGAAGAAGAAGAAGAGGGAGAGAGAGAAGAAGGAGGAGAAGAAGGAGGGGAAGGGGAAGAAGAAGAGGGAGAGAAGGAGAAGAAGAAGGAGAAGGAGAGAAGGAGAAGAAGAGAGAGAGAGGAGAAGAAGAATAAGAAGAAGAGAGAGAGAGGAGAAGAAGAAGAAGAAGAGGGAGGGAGAGAAGGAGAAGAAGAAGAAGAAGGAGAGAGAGAGGAGAAGAAGAAGAAGAAGAAGAAGAGGGAGAGAGAGAAGGAGAAGAAGAAGAAGAAGCAGAGGGAGAGAGAGAAAGAGAAGGAGAAGAAGAAGAAGAAGGAAGAGAACTCGAAGAGAAATATGAAGGCCAAACACGAAGACTCGTTCACGGCCATCAAGAAATCCCCTCGAAAATGGTGTCCTCTAACCCTCCCGCTATTCTTATTGCTTATTGTTCATGGTTTTTCCTCCATACTTAAAGTGCATGATTATGAAAAGTCAAGTGCCTGAGTTGCATGAAATATTGACTGGCCTAGTACATGAAATATTGTAGCATGAAATATTACAAATACGGGATGATTGCATGAGAGTCAAGTGGACAAATAGAATGGATTCTGCATAGATTGACGCACATGAAATGATAAGGTTTTCATAAATTTTTACATAAAATGATAGACCTTCGCGTAGAGCAATGCCTATATTAACCAATAAAAAACATGATTTGCATCTGCATAAAAATTAAACATACGAAATGTTAGTTTCCGTTCATAGGATGCAATTACACCAATGGATAGAAACCTAGACTTTCATATACGCAAGTCACATGAGATCCGGTGCATTAGGAATAAGTATAATTGAATGTGAATTGATTTATCGATCTTGTTGTAGACTATCGCAAATGGATATGTTTCTAGCTTAATAGAAGTTGGTGACCTAACCCTAAATGGACTATTGACCCAAGTTATGCTTGATTGTGTGAAAAGGATATCTCCAAGTGAATATCGACTAGTTGTGTTGGTAAGAGGAGAGAATCTTACTAAGGATAGGTGGATCATAAGCAAGGTGATTGCTTGATGTGGTTTTGGATGCTAATCCAAGTTGTTGTCATTGATGATTTCATGGCCGGGTCTATGATGACTAATTGCCATGGGAACAAAAAGGATGTTTTCCTAACTAAAGGATGTTAGGCTGGTTGTTTTAGCTTGATTGTTTCTAAAAGGATACTTAAGGATTGGTTGTGGTTTTGGATGAATATCCAAGTGATTATATTTTCATGGTGGGAACTGTAAGTATAAATTGCCATGGGAATAAAAGGGATGTTTTCCCTAGTAAATGTTATTAGGCTGATTGCTTCAGTTGTGGATGATTTCTTAAAGGGATAATTAAGGAAGGATGGCGCTAGCTATCCCCCGTGAATTGCCAAACCCTAACCAAGGGGGTTATGAATCCGTGCCGAGAATGTGGACCGAACCCGCTGTGAGAGGTCTCTTCGTGGAAATTACTTGGCGTAGGAGGACGCTTGGGTGCCAGTGGGGGCTTTGGCCATAAATCCCAATGCCTCCGGACCCTACACAAGTGTTCTACATGACTCGAGATGGAGGCCTTGATACTAGTTACAAGGCAGAATCTTGGTAGGATAAACCTTCAGGTTTTATTACCAGGAGACGGAAGGATTTTTCTGCGGAGGCAGAAAGGAACACTTAATTCTCCTGTATGGGCGGGAGACAAACATTAATCTAAAGATAAGTTAAGGAAGTGTTTGATCTTGTTTTATCTTGCTTTCGTGTCAATGCCCTAAATTACGTAAAGGAACCTGTGATTAAGAGGTTAATTAAGGAAGCTACTTTTATATGTCAAACATAATGTGGTAGGTAATTAGATAACTAAAACAACCCTCGAGGGAAGCGTGGTGGATGTGACCAATGGATCTATCCTACGGAAGGGTGGTCTCGGTTAGCCGAGAGCTTTTCTCAATGGAATTTATTGGATACGAACGTTGGTTAGACAAGGACCTTAGAACTTGTAAGTTGAAACCCTGATTCATACTGTTTTAGGGGAGCGGAATGGGACTATGCCCTACGGGCAGAGAGGTCGAGCGCTGCCTTCGTCTCGTTTCCCATTCTCTTTGAACCAAGTGCGGTATGAGTCTGCTTGGGTCCAGTTGTATCTATGCAAAGTGGAGCGGCTTTCGATACTAGAAGGTTGTTAGGAAGACTCGACTGCTAGGAACCCGGACTTCAGGTCGATCCTAGTGGGAACGGTCGGATAAGTTCTGTTGCGAGGAAAACTAGAGAGACCCTAGTTGGCAAACCCCATATCATTCCTTATAAGTGCCGGGCGGCGTCTTCTAGATTGATCTCTCGATGGGCTACTAAGATGTGCCCCGCAATTTGAGGGACGGGCACGTTACAGTTGGTATCAGAGCAAAACTTCATAATGATACATGATTGATTAATGTTCGGTTCATAGACATATCCTAAACGGAAATAACCTAAGTGGTATGGCTTGATTTTCAGGCACCTTTTGCACCCAGGAATGCTGACATGCAAGAGAAAAACTTCCTTCTCAAACAAATTAAGCCACTCGAGTTTGATGGCAAGGGACGGACTGTTCAAGCCGATGCCGAGATTTGGATTGTCCATGGAGGACTATTTTGAGGCAGCAAGAACTACACCTGCTAACCAAGCCATGCTCGCCAAACTTAAGCTTATAGGCCAAGTGAGACTTTGGTGGAAACAGTGGTGCAGAGACCAAGCGATCTCGGAGGGGACAGTCACTTGGGATAAGCTTAAGGAAGCTGTGCGAGGGAGGTGTCTGCCACCTACCTACCGCACACAAAAGGTGAATGAATTCTATGGCTTGAAGCAGCTAGGATGATCCCTTGAAGCATATTATTCAAAGTTCGTTTCATTCCTAAAGTATGCACCCCCAATGGATATGACACAACAAGTGTCAAAATTCTGTGTTGGGTTGGATCCACCCATAAACACTCGATTGGAATCGATGCGCCCAATGGACTTGCAAGACGTATTACTCCGAGCGAATCCAATCGTCCAAGAACTTAAATCGGGCAATAGTAGCAAAGATGACTATGGAGATCAAGATAAGAGATGCCATACGTGCGGAGAGATAGGGCACATCCGTAGGAGATGCCCCTACCGTCAATGCTTCCATTGTAAGGAGCTAGGACACATCCAAGCAGACTGCCATTAGGGGAGTTTTGAGGTCTCGAAAATGCCCTGTAAGAGATCCTAGAGAGAGAAAACAATTTACAAAATAAAATCATTTTATAGAATTTTTAAAAGGTTTATATTTTGGTAAGTTAAAATATCAAAATTCGTTAATAAGTCATTGTCGTGATATTCTCGTGGTCACATCAAACCTAGAAATCTAGGTCGCCATAAAGTTGGCAAGGTTGTCATAATGAAGATCTTACCTCTCCTCATTAAAGTGAAAAGTAATATTCAATTTGAATTTTGGTGGATACTCGATTGCCTCCCTCCATCGTTTCTCCATCGTTTCTCTCTTCTTTTTTTCTCCTCCTTATTAGTCTCTTCTTTGTTTTCGTTCTTGCTTCTAATCATATCCTTAGCTATGGATCAATCACCCAATGATCTCTGTAACTCAGCTATGGATCAATCATCTAATGATCTCTGTAGCTCTCATAAAAGACCTCTCTATCATCTTCATATTGAGTTGGACAGTGAGTATGAACCGATAAGAAAGAGAACAAAATCTATCACGGTTACAGAGTCTATGAAACATATACTGAGGTTTGAAGGAAAGAAGAATATTGATCTTTGGTTAGATGGAAAGCTATATCCCAAAGATCCTAGCAGAAATAACACTCCTCCTTTCTATAATAGCTCGTCATTAATGAGGTTTATTGGTGATGGCTACAATGGATTTTTAGGTTATACACTTAATCTTGTTGCAGAAAAGGATATCCTTGGACTAGAGAATCATCTTTTGATGAAACACAATATAGAGTTGTTGCAGAAGCTAGAGGATTGTCAACAAAAAATTCATTCATTGGAAAAGCGTATCAAAGCTTATCAACAAAAGCAAACTTTATTAGGCCTTCGAAGTCGACAAAGAGCTCTTAAAAATATTGAGAATCTCAAACGAGGAGGAGGAGGCTGTGGTAAAAGAATCCAAGCAGCAAGGTATATTTTTTTTCACTTGAAAAATCTTAAATATGGCTTTATTTAAACTACTTCAGCTCAGTTTTATTATCATCTTCTTCCTTCAGTGGTTTCAAAGGATATTTTGGAGAAGAAGAAATTTAAAAAGGCAAAGAAACAATGCTTGGAGTCATTTGTGAAGGATCATTCTTTGGATTCTGAGTTGGTACAGAAGACACTGGATAGTATTGGTATCAGTCGAGATGCTTATATGCAACTTTTCCAACTTTTACAATCAAATATGAAGCAAGGACAGGTACACAATTGCATACTTCCGAAACCATTTGTGGTTAGGACTATCAGACAGAGAGTTAATAACAAAGTGATGGAGATTCTAGGTAAGCCTTTTCATATCAAGGCTAGCTTCAAGGGCAAGAAAAAGGAGGTTACATTCAATGAATTTAACAATATTTTCCTTGACTTGCCCACCCTACAATGCTTAATGATCAAATTTTATGACTTGTCAGTAGCAGAGGCACAGGGAGTGGCTAGATTTGTGATTAAACTTGATGAAAGTGAGATTCTGAAATGTAAAAAATTGGAGAGAATCTCTATCACTTTGATGAATAGAGCACTTTCATCAAGTCATTGCAATCACTCAACATCATTTAGTGTTCAATCTGAATATAACATCTGGTGGCTAGGAGCATTTGAGGTAGATACTGAGAATTTTGATATACTATATTGGGTTTTTCATCAAACATCAATACCTAATGTTATTCAAAGGCAACAAGCAGGAGAAGAGCTATTTGTTGAAGGATTAGGGAACTACAGGATTGACTGGCACATAGCTGGTGACCTAAAGACACTCAAATGTATGTATAATGTATCAAAGGGAGCTAACTCGAGATCTCCTTGCTTATACTGCATGTCACCAGCTGTAGAGTTAAACTCAAGCAATTGGAATAGAGCTCCCTCTAGGCACAATAAAGATCCACAGTTTAAACCAGTCTTGGACATTCCTTTAGCGAATGCCCATATTTGTACACTTCATGCACTTTGCAGGATAATCGAAAAGCTTGTTCATCTCTATATAGGATTTGCATGGAAGTTGAAGCCATTATCAACTAGAACAGATGCTATAACAAAGGTTGAAAAAGTTCTCTCTGCAATTGGTTTGCATGGTGGCAATGTTGTTATTGAACCAGATCTTCAAAAGTCTAAGGATGGTAATTATGTCCCAAAAAAACCATCTATTGGTGGAGTGAAGGCTAGAAGGTTTTTAGGCTTTCATGGGAGACTTGGCAAGATAAACTCGAGAAATGGTGGCTCAACTATTAAATTTAATCAGTGGAAATCCCTACATAATGCAGTTAAGGATCACACTGATAATGGACAAGCTCGAAATAGAAAAGCTAAAGTTTGGGAAACACTAGACAAAGTGTTTTTTTATTGTGATAAGACTGAATGGAATGATGATGATCTCAAAGACTTTAAAAACCAATTGAACCTTTTCAAAAAGGCGATGAGACAGAAGCTTGGGGTGATCAACACTTTACTCACTATATGGTAAGAAGTTGGTATATGTTTGTTTCTTCATTGTCGAACTCATATAATGTTTTTTAATAACTTTCCTTATTTGTTGACTATGCAGCATATTCTATACAACCATGCTCCATACTTTATTAAACAATATGGATCTCTATCTATCTGGTCAACCCAAGGTATGGAAAAATCACATTATCAAGCAATAACAAAATATTTCAGACATACAAGACATGGAGGTGGAAGACACAAAGCCAACAATTTATTAGAGGTCTTTCAATGGTTCTATCGACAAATTTGGCATAAATTCAAGCTTAAAGATACAACCACATCAAGCAATACATCATCTTTAGCAAGGACTATACAAATTGTTACCCAAAGAAGAAAAGATAGATATTTAAATTCTTGCGCAAAGCAAAGATTTACAGAATGGTTACAAACCAAACAAAGAGTTGGGAAAAGATGGGTTTCAAGAAACCCTTAATCTTTGGCATCTTCTAGTCTGATTGTGTTGCAGAAGAGTCCTTAGTTTCAGGCACCTCAACAGGGCCTTCAGAGGAGTCCTTGGTTTCAGGTAGCTCGACAGGGCCTCTAGAGGAATATTTTGTTTCATCCCACTCAATAAGACCTCTGTATTTCAAAAACTCTTGTTTTCGATAGCCTGGAAGAAGCTTCAAATTCTTACTATCTCCTACATAAGAGAGCAAATAGAAGCCAAGAACTCCAAAATATCCAGCTCTAGATCCACTGTATCCAGGCATAAAGCCAAAAACTCTTATGGCTTCTTCCTTCTCCACCAAAATGATCTTGTCCAAACCTCTGCTGAAAACTTGAGATCCAATTACCTTTGAGATAGCTCTCAAAGCCATCATTGGTAGACTTGGAGATCTTGACAATCTACTATGATATATTACAATTGTTTGATTGTTTAAGTTTCCAATATAATGGCCAAGGCTTTGATTTTTTCCAAGCTTCATTGGCCTAGAGCCCTTGGCCCTTCCAAGAAAGTTGTCCAGATCTTCAATCTCAATCTATAGAACAAACCACAACAGTACAAGATATAAGATATTTATCTATAATGCATAATAAAGTCTAACATAAACTCAATGGGTAACTTCGAATTATATTTCATACCTTAGGGTGTTCATCTTCTTCAAGAAGACTATCATCATAAAGATTTATTGAACTCTTGGGCTTCTCATCTGATGGAGACTTCAATCTCTCTTCATACCCTACATCATCAATATGAAGTTTCTTCTGGACTTGCAAGAACTCTTCTTCTGGGTAGCCCCCCCTTTTCGTATTCTATGAACTGATTAATACATGTATGTAAGGCTATAGAGCTATCTTGGAAATTCTCTCCCTCAACATCAAGACTTGCTAGTGGTTCTTGTTCATAACCTATAAAATTCATGTCATTTTTGCCCCAACCTGCAAGGATTGCTAAGCAATAATCTTCTCTAAGATAAAAAAGATGTTGAATATCATTTAGCAACACATATCTCTTCTTGTTGATAAGATAAGTGGGAAATGTTGGAACACAGGCAAGAGGACCTTCTTCATCAACCTGTGCACTTGGCTCAATCTCCTTTTCTTCCACCATTGTGATATTGTCACTCTTGAATAAACCTACATCAAAACCTTGGACAAGTTGATTCTCAACATCTTCTTGGAACATCTCCTCCTTCTCTTCGACCTCCTTATCCATACTTGCAATATCCTCTAGCTTTCTCTGTTGGTCTATATCTGGAGAAGAATTTTCCATGTACTGAAGATACACAATAAATCCAACGTCCTTGTGGATCAGAAGGCATTGGTGTTGGTACCTGTGGAAAGGGCAACATGTTTCTTTCTTTCTGAATTCCTAATCAATGAGGTTGAACTTGCCGAGCAAAGTTGACCTAGATGCATTGGTGGCTCCCATGACATCACTATAATGAATAAATCCATTGACTTCCAAACCTTGCACATGTCTATCATAAAAACATCTGTACTCCTTAAGTTTATCATCAAGATCCTCCAATAACTCCTTCAAATCAAAAGGAACATTGAAAATTTCCATGATATAGCAAAACTTGGAAGAATTTCCAGTGGTGTGTAAAAAATCAAAGAGCCTATCATCAGATGTCTCAATTATCTCCTCCTCATCCATTCCTTCCAGAGATAGCTTCCTCTTTGTCATATTGACCAGAAAAATATTTATTCCTGAAAAACAAAAGCACAATAGAACAATATCCAATAAAACAAGATGATATCATGGAAAGAGGCCCCAACATTGATTTTCCAAGACAAAAAAATCAAAATAGGAGAATTTTTTAGTTGACCGGTGAAACGCGAAAATTCAAGTTTGTAAGGCAAATGCCTATGAAGAAATCGCGTTTCATCGGACACTAGCTTGAAGACAAAAATTATTCTAATATGTAGCGGTGAAACGTGATACTAAGCAAAATATCATCAACAGAGAGATTGTCTCGCGTTTCGATGGTCAAAAATTGCAAATGAAGAAAAAAAACATGAATAATAAATAAATTCTATGGAAACACACAAATTGATGATATAATCATTTTTGGAAAAGCTATGCTGCTTTTGAAAGATAGAAAGCACATAACATCTTTAATTGTTCAAGTGTTATAAAACATTCTTTCTATATTAATCAAATTTATTTTGTTAAAATGCTTGCAATAAAAAAATTTGTTACCTATCAAAGATTGTTGAACTGCTCTCCACACAGGATGCAGGGACCTTGAAGGGAAGTCGAGACGAAATTTTGGCAGAGAAGAAGACAATGTCAGAGAAATGGGTTTGAAATGCTTTTATATCAACCGTTAAGCATGTGGTGATAGTTCCAACGAAAAAGTTTGTGTAATAATGGAAAAATACGTGTACACGTGTCTGACTTAACACATCGTAATAAGCTCCTCAGAAGACGTGCGCATTCTCTTTTTCCAAAAATACGTCACACGTGTGTTAAATAACCCTTTTCCAAGTAAATAAAAAATTCCGGTAAGCGAGAGTACGTCACACGTGTGTTATTAACACTTTGCGAAGAACGTTGAGTCCATGCAAATTCACCACCTTCACCTTTCATCGCATTTCATCGCTACTCCATCTTTGTTTTTGGTGTTCCTTCCAGTCTCCAAGCATTTCCTTCCAATCTCCAACCATTTCACTGCTTCCCCAACAAAGCAAACCTTCAAGCATATTGTCATCTTTAGGCTGAGATTGTGAAGAACAAGCTAAAAAGAAGGTATGATTTCTGCATCTTGCTTTTCAATAACAAGCTCTATTCAATGCATTGTTTTGATATTTTTCCTTAATCCTTTATGTTATTATTAGCTCTAGACCACTACAAAAGAATTTTTTCCACAGTGAAAGCATTCCTTAATATTATGGATATTTAAGGAAATCTTCAAATTTCCTCCCTAATTCTTTGGATATTTTAAGTAATCTTAAAAGCTTTCCTTGGATCAAAGCTCTTTTTTTTTTGTTTTTTCAATTTTTATGCTATTCATGAGCTGTCCGGTGAAACGCAAAAATAAGGTACTTCAAGCAGGTTTCCTGGCTTAAATTCGCGTTTCACTGGACACAATGGACAACAAGTCCGGTGAAACGCGAAAAGAAGCAGCTGCAAGGAGGCGCCTTGCTTGACACTCGCGTTTCACTAGACAGCTCGAGAAAAATTGAGCTGATACGAGAAAACGCCATGCAGCATAGATAACTCTTGTCTGGGACTCCCGTTTTGCTTTACATGCTGGAGAAGAAGTAACATATGTTTTTTTGGCAGATGGCTAGGACTAAGGCAACAGCAAGAAAAGAGAAGATTGATCCTAGGGATTTAGCATCAAAGATTCATCAGTCTTCAAAGCCTCAGAAGCTCTCTAGAAAATCAAAGCCAAGGAGAAGGTTTTCTCAAAATGTCAGGTGTCTAAGTGAGATTAGGAAGGCAGTAAATGCTCTTGACAATGCAATTCCAAAGTTGTCTTTTCAGAGGCTTGTCAGAGAAATTTGTGACAGATATAGTTTAGATAGTTTCAGATGGACAAGAACAGCTCTTAATTGTATACAAGAAGCCACAGAGGATTTTCTAATTGAGTTTTTCCAAGATGCCTACATTTGTGCTGCTCATGCTCATAGGCTCACACTCATGGACAAGGACATGGTAATTCTTAGGAGGCTAAGATATAGATTTTCAAAGGTCCTTGAGCCAATTCCCCTCACTGATATGAAGACATTTAATATCCTTAATGTGCCCCCAGCTAGAAGAAAGAAAGATGATTCTGGTGTCAGGGTTGAGGATGTCACCCATGAGAAGGATACAAGGCAACATGAAAAAGAGGAGAAGGCTAAAGAGGAACAAGCAGATAAATGGAGAGAGTATAGGAGGCAAAGGGTTGAAGAAAGGGAAATAGAGCAACTAGAGTCCTTTGAAAATGAGCTAGCCACCCTTCTTGAAGCAGCTAATCCAAAAGGATTCAGTGTGTTTTGTTTCTTACCTGGTGACTTAGGCAAAAGAACTGAGGTTATCTCCTTTGATGCTGCATGTGTTTAGATTCTTAAGGATAAAAGAAGAGAAGTAAATGACAGTCTTATTCTTGCTGGCCTAAGGTATGTCTATCCATAATTACTTATACTTTTTGATATTTTTTTAGCAATAAGATTTTTCTTGTTTAAACTCACTATTTCTATGCCTTTTCTAGGTGTATAATGCATGAGTTTCCTTTGGATATACAACAAAAAATTGAGGTTTTTGATCCATCTATCTCATTCTTTATGAGGAATGAGCTTGATGCAAGTTTTATTGAGCACTGGCTCAATTTGATTGACTTCGATACTTTGGAGCTGCTTATAATTCCATATAATGAAAAGTAAGTGATTCAATATTCTATTAGAGTTTTTGAGATTTTATCCTACTAATTTGTTGATATATGATTGCTTTTAGTTCTCATTGGAGCTTGATTGCAATAGACCTTGTGGATAAGCAATGCTTTTTAATCAACTCTATGAAAGGAAGCCATGGAAATGCTAAATTGTAAGTTATATTATCCAAGGGCTCCTTGATATTTCAATTCTTTTTTTTGTAAGTACTCTAAATTTCAACATATTTTATATATAGAGGTGCCAAAAGATTAATTGAAGAGCTAGAGAAAAGACCCCCTATGCCATCTGATTTGCTTGCAACAATGCAATATAGACAAGTTGCAGTAAGTTATTCATTAAAATAATTGAAACATGAGTTTATTCTATGAACTACCATTCGTCCTCTTTATAGTTTTACTTTGTGTTGGTGGTTGCAGTGTCTCCATCAGGATGATAGCCATTCTTGTGGCTGGAGGGTGATTGCAAATGCTAGAAGAATGGTTAACTTTGTTTATCTTAATGATGATAAACATGTAAAGGTAATATGAAAGATGCTAAACTTTAAGATAGATATTAATTGCAAATAGTCCATTGATGATAAAAATATAGTCTATTGTAAGAATAATAATGAACTAAAACTCTTTTTTCTATAAATGTGTGACAGTTTTCGAAGGATTGCTATACATCTGAGCATATTTGGTACATCAGAGCAAAGCTCTTGAAGTATATGATGGTCAATTGTATACAACCAACAACAGAGATTGGTGGGGATTTGCACCATGAAGGAGATGCGGTGCCTATAACCACGGAAGGCAAATCCACAGCTTCAACACCTTCTATACCCAAGACATCAAAGAAAGGCAAAAGGACTCCTAGAAAGGATAGTTCTTCAAAAAAGAAATAGCTTTGCCATATCGCCTTGTAGGCCTTCATATATAGAAATTTTCCCTTCAGCCCTTGTATATCTCATAGAGATGGCAGATAGACATCTGCTACAAAATTTGTACATGTATTTTATATTGATAGTACAGATATCTTTTCTTGAATGTCATTGTAGTGTATTTTATTTTCTCTCTTTTTCGATATCTGCAAAAAATAAATTACAAATGTTTGTTAGTTAGAAAGTGAGATCTTGATATACATCTAAGTACATATAATATGATGTGAAAACTTACTCGTTTCTTGTCAAGTTGGAATACAAAGGAGCATGGTAGTTCAATGTCTTCATTTTGTAAATCCATCCTCACTTGATGTAGCGTACATGATTTTCTGATCTTTAAGATTGCAATAATATCCTCGTTGAACCAAATATCAAGATCCACAATAGGATCCTTGCTGAAATCATTAAGATTCTGGTCTAAAGCAACTAGACTACTACCAACAAAATGCCATCGACTATAGTAAAAGCTAAGGATAAAATTTTGAGTAGCAATTATATATTTACAAGCTATAGAGTCTTGATCTATCTTACATATAATTTTTCCTTCTGTCCTTGTATCCCATCCTTCATCAACAAATTGTATGATATGATCATATGTTAGTCTCTTCACTGAAAGCATGGTTTTTGTTATTCTTATCTCCATATTAGAGAAGAAATCAATAAATATATTAATAGGCATAAATAAAGTAACTTTGCTTAGCCTACTTGAGATATTAGATTTTAGTGCTTTCTGGATCTCAGAAAATATCTTACATCTATAGCCCTCACTAGTAGCTGGACTTGGCAAAGGCCACTCAAAGCTTGAAAAATCTGGCAAAGGAAGGAGTTTTATTGATCCCCATTGGCAACGCCGCATAGGAATAACATAAGAATGGTCATAAAAGAATATTCCATTCTCTGCAAGCTCTGTCTTCTTTCTACCTCTATACATTTCTTCTCCAATTGAACCATGTATAACATCAATAACATCAATAATAGATTCCACTGGTTGCCATTCCTCAAGATTAGAGGGATAGACATCTACAAGACAAACAAATGTTATAATGGAAAAACCTAAACCATGTTTAAGAAAGGAAAAACTTTAAGAATCAAATTCTTACAATTTGGTCTATGCATTGGAAGCTTTGAAGATCCAGGTTTCAAACACAGCTCTTTATGCATGAACACATGTTGCACTAGTACCTCTTTGATACTATTCTTATTTGCTCCAAGCTTAAAATCTCGGATTCTGCCCTTCCAAGCAGAGATAAACGAGCTCTCATGTCTTTGCCTTTTTCCACGTTTTGCTTGTTGCATGGTGATCCAACTACCTTTGCTAATGATAGTAGGAATCCATCTTCCATCAGTTTGGAATGAGTTAAACACTGATATGGATGTGATTTGGGAGCTTGGACGCCTTGTTGAAGGTCGAATTTCTGTATCCATGGTAGAAGAGAGAGATACATGCACAGAGAGAAAGAGAGAGAGAGAGAGAGAAAGAGGACTAGGCTATCATAACGGAGGGAAAAACAATAGAGGAATAAAAGAAAGGAGGGAAAAAACTGAGCGCCATGCTTTTCACCAATTTGAATTTCGATTACATCAGTCATTATCATTAATCTAGAAACATCATTAAATAAAAGTAGCCGAGACTCTATGCCATTAATGCAAAAGATGTCATAATCACGAATATAAGAGACTAAAAATACATAATAAAAATACAAATTCGTAATATTATCATATTTATATATTTTTGTAAAATGATTTTTTAAATTTTTTTAAATAGAAGTTCCGTTACGGAGGCTTTGCTCTTATTGGTCTAGAGCACTCTCTCTCCACATCCTAAAAGGCATTTTCGAGACCTCAAAACTCCCCTAATGCCTGATCTGAGTCCAGAAGACATTGAGTCTCCAAGAAAATGAAGCTACGCAGGTGCAGTCTATGGATATATAGACAAATCAGATGAAGGCTAAGATCTAGAGCCCACTAAACCTTATTAGGGGGACTAAAATTCCTAGAAGCTTAACCGGCATGTAACACAATTGAGAATGAATCCTACTCTTGTACCTATGATTAATTCGAATAATATGAGTGCACTACTTGAAACATTAAGAGTAGTGCAGTGGATGCATGGTGGGTCTTAACCCACAGGTCATAAGCCCCATTAGTGCTTGTCTCCTCCAGTTTCTCTCGAGATGAGGACATCTCGATTCCTCTAAGGGGGAGAGGATGTAACATCCCCCCCATGACCCCCGTACTTTCCCTCCATGAGAACACCCCCCTTCAAAATTTCCTAAATTTTTTTGAAATTTTTTAATCCCTCCCTCTCTCCCCACCGACAGCACGTCGGGGAGAGAGAGAGAGGGAGTGAAGTGTGTGTAATGGGGGGGCATGCAGCCCCCCCAGATGGTGGGGAGCTCGCCTCCCCTACTACAGCATGGCTCCCCCTCCATCTTCTGGACCCTGGTTGAAATACTATATAAAGGGCTTAGACTTTATGCACGACGGATGGGATGATCAGGCCGTCATGCTGATAAGAGAGAGAGTGTGAGAGAGAGAAGAAGGAGGGGAAGAAGAGGACTCATCTTGCTCCTTGGGATGCTGAAAGGGTATCGAGGATGTTTCGACTTTGGTTTGGGAATTAGTTACTTCTTGGCTTAATGACTCGTCTTCTGAGGATGCATTCAGGAGCATCACACAATAGGAACCTTCGGAGTTCTACTTAGGCTCTAGGTCTGGTGGTTGGTAGCAAGGTGCATCGCCATCATCCTCTCTTGAGAAAGGTAAAATTGGGCAACAAGAGCCACTGCTGAAGGAATGCTTATTCTACTTAATCCATTTCTTGTGGATATTTTGCATATGATGTGACTCATTAGCCACCAGTCCAGAGGGTACCATAGTCATTCTACCTAACAACAGATCTTCGGCTTCTATAGCCTCTGAAACTTCTTCCTCGTTTGTATCCCCTTCAAGATGGATGGATTCTTCCAATGCACTTTTATAATCTTCTTCTACAATGTCATCATCGTCCTTTTCAGACTCTACTTTTTCCTTGTAGGGGATTTGTAAGAGAAGAACAAATTCTATGTTGTATCCTCTGTCTCTGCTTTTGCATCTATCTTTGTCTCTGGTTCTGCTACTTCTATCTCTGTTACGGCCATGTAACAGGGAGAATAGTACATCCATGCCTCTATCTCACTATCAGAGGCGACTTTAGAAGTCATTCTTGGGTCAGGCAAGAGATATTCACCCATTGACAAAGACTTTTCTTCTTTCGAGAGTCAGCTTTTAGTGCCCATTGTCATGGATTATGTCTTTGTTTTCTTGGGAAAGATCTATTTGATAGCTTCTTCGTCTCCTGATGTGCCAATTGTTATCTCATTGTAAGACTCTGTTAAGACTTCAATGGAAGTGAATCCATTACCTTTTTGTGAGCCAAACAACTTCAACATCACTTTGTTATATCCTTTACCTAGGGTTAGGGTTCCTTTGAACCAATCTGTCTGTGCCCTTGCTTCAAAAAGCCATGGTCTTCCCACTAGAGCACAAGGTATGAGGTACCGTAGTAGGAATTTGGTTTTACCACCAGATAGGTCAGCCAATAATCTCTTCTTGTGAGGGTTGTCTTCACATATGGAAGAATGCCCAAACGCTTGATTCTTCTTTGGTCTACCAATTTGATAAGCCTCTGTGTATTTTGTATACCTTGCAAGCCTAGATCCTTCATTGTCACATCCATCATTATATTTACTGATGAACCTCCATCAATCAATGCATCTACAATAAAGCATCCTTCAATCAACATGTCAATCTTTGGGGTACCAGGATCTAAGAAGGCATTAGCCACAT
Source organism: Lygodium microphyllum (assembly GCF_053477565.2). Taxonomy (NCBI): domain Eukaryota; kingdom Viridiplantae; phylum Streptophyta; class Polypodiopsida; order Schizaeales; family Lygodiaceae; genus Lygodium; species Lygodium microphyllum. The sequence goes on along the minus strand of NC_141135.1, from coordinate 166,153,442 downwards.
CTATTTCTTTCACAAGCTCTCGAGCTTTTTGGACTTAGGGACAGTGGTAGGAGCTATCCTTACGCCTATTCTTCTTGTTAGTATGCTTTTGAATTTCTTTAGCGACTTCCAATTTCACCAAATTAGAGGCAGGCTCTTGGGTCTTCTATTAGGTATTAGTGCTAGCTTTCACAGGAGCTGGAGTAGGACCGTCTTTTGCAGTGTGGCCTTCTCCTTTTGCATCTACTACATATGGGTTTCTAGTCCATAGAGCTTCTTAGCTTTGGGCATGTTGGTGAGATATGTCCCCTTTCTCCACATCTGTGGCACTCAACTTCTGATCTTTGGCCACCACCAGACTCTATCATCCCTTGGTAACTCTGAGAGGGAAACTTCATTGGGCCAAAATTAGGACCAAACTCTGTAGGTTTTTGTCTGATATCCTGGGTGGTCATCTTAGATTCGAACAATTTGAATCTTGCTTCTTCATCTTTCTTCCTTATTTCATGCATCTCCTTCAAAGAGAAAATATCCTCTGTGTGGTTCTTCCTTAAAAAATATGAACAAAAGGATCCAAGGATGGTTGGTTTTTTAATGCATTTAGTGGCTAAATGTCCCGCTTGATGGCACTTTCCACACCATGTATTAGATCGCATCACATCTCTTTCATCTCCCATAGGACTGGATATGTTGGCAGTATTCACCTTTAGTATTTGCAACTGTTCTATAATCACATCCATCGACTCCTTCTTGACGCTTGCAACTAAATTGGATAGGTAGTCCTTCAAATTTTCTCCTCTTGGAGTAGGGGCCATAGGGTTTTGGAAAGCCTCTATAATCATTGCATAGATTGGTTGGGTTGATCCATAGGGTCCTCTATTTAGATTCTCATTCAGAGCTCATGTTGAAACGGGTGGTTGTTGGTTCCAGTTGGTAGGGTTCCACTGTTGTTATTGAGTTGCCATTGGAGGAACTATTTGAAGCCACTTTTTTGTGGTTGAACCATCATTTGAGGTATTGCGACCACTATGGTGCACTGTATTGGGGCACTATTTGCACCTGAGGGTAGGGGTAGGGTATAGTCCTTGGGATTGCATTTGGTGGGTATACCATTCTTGGCATGGGGGGAGGTTAGACTCCTCTTCCAAAGGTCATCTCAATAGCCTTGCTTTAACTTCATCATATAGTCTTGCACATTCCACTGCAACTTGTAGGTTGACCAGTCTTCTTGATTCCACAAACTTACAAACTTCTGGTTGTAGGTCTTTAAGAAAAACTCCCTTCTAATGCCTTTATCTAAGTGATGGTTGGTCCATCTCTTCAATATGGATTCCATTCTAGAGACATATGCTTTTACCCATTCACTAGAGCACTGACTTAGGTTCATGAACTCCTCTTAAATCCATTCTTCAAAACCTTCACACTTGAATTTAGTGAGAAACGTCCCATGTGCCAAAAGTTTCTACTGCTTGTCTCTCTTACCACTGAAACACTGCGCCTTTGACCATGGCACGGGGAATATTGTCAACCAATGCTTAAGGGTTCTAGAATTCTTGGCTACACACGCTACCATGAACTCAGCTACATGAAGATCGAGGTTTTCATTATAGTCTCCCTTAAAGATGGGCAATGGGACTACATTTATTGGCTTGTCATCAATATTTTCACAACAGATCTGATTAGGAAGGGAACTTTAAGTCACCATGGGGACTTTGTAAAGACTGCCACATGGGTGTCAAAGGAGGCTTTTGTTGCTAGCTTGTTCTTAGCTTTGGTTTTTTCCTTCTCTCTTCTCAGATACCTTTGGACTCGTTCTAGTGCTTGCCTGTTGATCACATCATTCATTAGGGAGTTAGCTCCACCCAATTTGTCTGTATCAACATTTCTTCTACTTCCTTCCTTCTAACATCTCTAAATTCAAATTTCATTCCACTATAGAGGGGAAGATATTTGGTTCTGAAGTTATCGAAACTCATTCTTCTGAGTATCATTGTGATGCCATCATCATAGTAATACCATCTTCTGATGGTATCAATAGTGTATGTTGTGAAGAACACTCTGTCTACCAACTTCTAGTGGGTCGCTAAGTGGACAAAAAAAAGGTTGTTAGTGCACTAAGCATCCCATGTATCTTGCTATTGAGAATCCACAAATAGATTCCAACTCTTTTCCTTCTTGTTCTTATGAACTTCAACCAACCATGACTTCTAAAGCTTCTTCATAATTTTCCACTTGATGATGTTTGGAAACTCTTCAATGAAAACAAAATCTCTCATGGATGGTCATTCTCTCTATTTTTGCTCTTCAATTTGCTCCCAAACAATGTGCCACTAAGATGCACGTCTCTGTTGCATCTGCAAGGAGATGAAACAGTCCAGCACATAGATTCTACATCAAGATAGTAATATGTTTCTACCATTGGAGGATAACTTTCTTATAAAAAGTGGCTTTGGCAATGAGAATTTCCAATTCTTCGTCAGTGGTAGAAGGAACTTTGCAAGTATCCATTGAATTCTTCTCCTCTCAACAATGCCATTGCCTTCATTTTCAGCCCCTTCTAATGCCTATTGATGGCAGTTTTTCCTAGCTATTGTGCACCAAAAACATAGAGCTCCAAGAGGAACACCAAGAAAACATGGAATTTACTACAAGAAAATCTATCTTGTATCATCACTAAGCATGTTTTTCATATTTTAAAACAACCACAACAAGAAAAATAACACCAATCTTCTCAAATCTTAATGCAACTTCATATAACAATTCTCCCACAGATTTATCACAATAAAACTTCAACACATTGTTCATATTCTTCATTAAAAGAACAAGAGAACACAAAGGAATGCTCCATTTCGAGTGAAAATAATCACATAGCATTCATCTTCAATAGTTTCATAGTCTCTCTCAATGTCTTGCTTATAGATACATTGTTTTTTAATAGATTTGGCTCTCTCTCTCTCTCTCTCTCTCTCTCTCTCTCTCTCTCTCTCTCTCTCATATGCTCTCTCTCAATAGTACATTAGAATAATCATCATAACCCCTCTTTGGTCATGGATACCCCTCCCAAGAGGTATGTCTAACATGAAAGGTCACCAAAGCCATTACAATGTCCTTTCATAACTCAACAGAGTCATTGTCACTTTAGTCTTCACTTGAGTCTTCAACATCTACTTTTCCCACTTCTTTGAGCTATTTTAAACTTTTATTCATCTATTATAAATATTAGAAAACTTTCCCAAGCTACACATTCATGCCACAGAACACCTACAGATGCATACAGAATAGAAACAAAATAAAGACAGAGGCTCTACAGATAACACAATATTAGTGAGTTTGGGAATCTTCCAATTTCTATTTTTTGAATACTAAAAAGGTGGCACCCGGATAACATGCCCATAAGTTTCTCAAAACCATATGATGTAACCTATTATTGGAAAGTGCCTGAAAAATGAAATCTATTGAGCTATAGACTGCTCAATTTGGAGTTATAGTATTCAAGTTATGACAAATCCAAAGATTTGACCACGTGTCCTAAACTTATGGGAAATTCCCATATTCCCCAATATGATGTTAGATGATCAACAAAGGGTCTACAATACCATACAGAAGGTCATCAGAAAGCATTTATCTCAACTAAAACCATTCAAAACCATTAAAAATAATTCAATAAGCTTCCAAACACTCTTAAAATCCATCAATCATCATTCCATCCTCTCATACAAAAGAAAATCAAAACAATATAGAAGCTCAATATAACCACCAATCAGAACCAATTAGACACTATCATGACATCAATAGAACACCATATCTCCACTGAAAGACATCATGAGCTTCTCAAACCTATTCAACCTTATCTAAAACACTCTTAAAAACTGGCGCTATAACTATGCCAACTGTAAATAGGTGTAACAATCTGAATATAATAAGTAATGAGTCAGTGGCCATGTGAGAGTCATAATGACCACTGACGTGCTAAGTGTAGATGTGTGGACCCATCTAACCAGGCGGTCCATCATTAATGTCCGCATGTGTTGAGCTTCTCATCTCAACACTCCCCCTCAAGCTCAACTGCATCTCTGCAACTCCAAGTAAGCTTCGAAACTTTTGAAGCTTCTCTGTACCCAATTCCTTCATGAAGATGTCAGCTATCTGATCCTGTGTGCTGACATATACCCAATCAATCTCACCTGCTAGTACCTTCTCTCTCACAAAGTGGTAGTGTACCTCAATATGTTTTGTCCTGGCATGGAACACGGGGTTCCTAGTCAACTGTATATCGCTCATGTTGTCACAATAAATGACAACTAGACCTTCCACCTGCACATCTAAATCAACCAATAACTTTTGCAGCCATACTATCTCACATGCTGCAACAGCAGCACCTCTATACTAAGCCTCTGTACTCGACAAAGCAACTGTAGATTGTGTTTTGCTGCTCCAAGTAATTACTGCACTACCAAGAGAGAACATGTATCCGCTGGTAGATCTTCTATTAGACATACTACCAGCCCAATCTGCATCTATGTATCCAAATACCTATACATCTGTACTTGCCTCATAAAAAAGTCCATAATGTAATGTGGACTTCACATATCTCAATATGCATCTGACTACATCCAAATGTGGCTTTCTACGTACTTGCATAAACTGACTCACAAGACCAACAGCATAGCTCAAGTTTGGCCTTGTAATGGTTATGTAGATCAAACTCCCCACTATCCTCCTGAACATATAGGGTCTTCTATCTCATCCCCAACATCAGCACTCAACTTTACATTCTGCTCCAACGGGACTGAAAGTGGTTTGCATGCTGTCATACCATACTTGGACAACATATCCAAGCCATACTGTCTTTGGGACAGCCATATACCATCATCACATCTGATCACCTCAATGACAAGGAAGTACCTTAGCTCACCTAAATCCTTCATCTCAAACTTCTTCTTCAAAAAGTTCTTGACTTCAGCAATCCCACTATCACTATCACCTGTAATAATCAAGTCATCCACATCGATGACTATGATGACCAAACCTGCATCTCCCTTTCTCACATAAAGTGAGTGATCAGCATCAGAAACATAAAAGCCAATATTGACAAGATACTCTCTGATCTTGTTAGACCATGCTCTAGGTGCTTGCTTGAGCCCATAGAGCGCCTTCTTCAACCTACAAACATACGTGGGATGCTCTAAATCTTCATAACCTGCTGGCTAATCTATATACACTTATTTCTGCAAATCACCATGCAAGAAGGCATTCTTCACATCCATTTGTTGCAACCTCCAACCTTTGGCTGCTGCCAAAGCAATCACACATCTGACAGTTGCCATCCTAGCAACTGGACTGAAGGTTTCTTTATAATCTATGCCATATGTATGGGCATAGCCTTTTGCAACCAGCCTAGCTTTGTACCTACTAATAGAACCATCTGCATTATACTTAATCTTATAAACCCACTTACATCCAATACCTTTCTTGCCCTTCGGCAATGATACTAGATCCCAAGTCTTATTGGTCTCTAATGCATCCATCTCCTCATCCATTGCTGCATCCCAATGAGCATGACCAACAGCCTCCTCAAAACATGTGGGCTCAACATCCTCAATCACTTTCACCATATAAGCGTAATGGTGAGCTGCATAACCTTCAAAACCAAATCTGTTAACAGGGTATCTCACCCTGCTAGACCTGCGTACCACTGGACCACTCAATGGAGTCTTTGCATTGACGCGTGCTCTCTGCACACCTGGAGTTCTCACTAAAGGAATGCCAAGCTCATCATCCAAGCTCTCTGAGCCACTGGAGTCTCCATCAAGAACTACATCAATGCCATCTGACACTTTATTCTTTCCTTTGTCTTTACCTGTAGTGCTACTAGATGCACTTGAAGATGTAGAGCTACTCCTTAGTCTCCCAGACCAAGGACTACCAGATGATGTCTCTGGTCCACTAAGAGTCCGTGATTCTTGCTTTTCAACTTGCGCATGAGTGTCATGATCATCATCATCATCCAATGCATCACTACTAGATGCATACCAACTGCTCATTTCATCAAAGATGACATCCCTGCTCACTCTGAACTTACATGTGACATGGTTATAACAATGATACCCTTTCTGCTCTAAAGAGTATCCAATAAAAACACATTTTTCTGCCTTTGGATCAAGCTTCTTTCGTAGCTCATCTGGCACATGAACATATGCAACACAGCCAAATACCTTCAAGTGTAATACATCAAGCTTCCTGCAACAAGTAAAGCATTCTTCAGGAGTCATACCATGAACTGTAGCTGTGGGAGTTCTGTTCATAATATAAACAGCAGTATAAACAGCCTCAAACCAAAAATGCTTAGGCATATTCTTTTCAGCCACATCAAGCCACGTGCAACTTCTGCAATATGCCTATTTTTCCTTTCTGCAACCCCATTTTGCTGTGGGGTATACCTGCATGTGAATTGTCTCTTTATCCCATGAGACCTCAGAAAATCACTGAACTCATTCGAGAGGTACTCTCCCCCTCCATCTGACCTCAAGCACTTTACTTTCAAGCCTGTTTCTCTTTCAACTGTAGCCTTGAAAGTTCTAAAGTGCTCAAACGCTTCACTCTTTTCCTTTATAAAATACACCCACAGCTTTCTAGAACAATCATCAATGAATGTGACAAAGTATGAACTTCCTCCAAGAGATACATTTTGTGTAGGCTCCTAAATATCTGTATGCACAACATCAAGGATATTTCTACTTACATCTCTGTCATGTGAAAAGGGTTGTCTTGCCTGCTTACCAAACTGACATGCTTTCTAAATGTAGGCAAACCTGACCCTTTGGACTGCATTAATTTTAGCCTTTGTACATTTGCATGTCCAATGCGTCTGTGCCAAATTTCAATATCTGCAACAACACCTTTTCCTTTAGCATACATAGCAGCATTCATAGTAGGAATTCTAGCATCCAGAGTAAACATACGTCCAACTCTACTTCCCTTTGCAACCAACATGCACTTGTCATTGAAGTCATCTACAAAGAAGCCGTTTGCATTAAATCTGACTTGTAGCCCTTGCTTTATCATTTGACCGAGACTGACACCAAGTTCTTTGTAATAGATGGCACATGTAATACATCTGAAAAACTCTTTGTCTTACCATCATGCAAGGACAAGGAAAATTTTCCAATGTGTGAAATTGGGTGGCATGAATCATCACCCGTATGCACATAACCTGTATTTTGCAAATCTTGCATCTCTCCAAACCATTCTGCATGGCTGGTCATACGATTGGATGCACCTGAATCAACATACCAAACATCATCATATGTTTCCTTTCTTGTAACAGCATTCAGCATATGCTGCATAACAAACAGACGTTCATTTTTATCTTCATTTTGTCGTGAAGACGATGCATAGTTTCCTTGCTGCAACTTACCACTGTGAATATCATCTTTCTTAGCATAACATTGGGCTGCAATATGACTTGTTTTGCCACAGTAGTGACACACAATACCAGAGTTTTTAGAACCTCTATTCTGCCATCCACCTCTTCCTCTAAAGCTCCCCCTGCCTCTAAAGTTACCACGACCTCCTGAAACCTGCATATCGTCAAATTGCTGATTCAATCTATTTTGATGGTTGTCACTACCACGTCCTGTACCATGGCCTCTTGAAGAGGATCTACCACGTCCGCTTCTTGAACTTGAGTAAAATGCTTGGACCTATTCACCATTTCTTTTAGACGAATCACCCTGCATATTGATCTCTTCAGTTAATCATGAGAGAGATCAGCTCATCAAAATCTGGAAATGGCTTTCGTACATATACTGAAGTAACAAATGATTTCCATGCTTTCTCATTGTTAAGGCCACTCAGAGTAGATGAAACCAAATCATCATCATCCGGCATTGCATCAATCGTTGCTAAAGCATCTACAATGCTCCTCACCTTCAACACATACTCATTGATAGAAATTTTTCCTTTCTTCAAGGCATTCAACTCTTGCTTGAGTTGAATCTTTTGTGCCTTTGTGTTTACTGAAAACATACTCTCAAAAATCGTCCAAGCTGCATGTGAAGTTTTTGCATTCTTGATATGTCCTAGCATAGTATTATTAATTACTGCAGATAGCCAGTACATCACCTTTTTGTCTTTTGCATTCCACTCTTTCCATGCTTTTAACTCATCTGCAGTCGGAGGGATACCCAGCTCTAGCTCCTTTTCTTCACTTGAGACAAACTCATAAAGGCCCTTTCCAATGAGGAAGTTCGTCACACGGAACTTCCATGAAGGGTAGTTGTTCTTGTCGAGCTTCTCAATAATGGGATTTCCACTGTTCTCTGCCATTATCACAAACAAGGATATAGCACAGCAAGCTAGTCTTCTGCAGTCTTCCACAACGCGTGCACAGTAATACACCAAGCAACCTTTTTACTGATTGCTCAATAGTACATGTAATACGTAACCTGTCTACAGCTAAACCTTATGTTTGCTTCCTGGAAACACCTCAAAAATTACAGATTCGCAATCTATAACCTGTGCACCCACTTTCGGTCAATATAGTCGAAATCACAGTATACCCTGAAACTGTTGTCCGCAACCTTGCGGCTCTAAAATGGGGCCTGAAACGGCCTCAGATGCCCAAAATAACTGCGAAAATGTTCTAAAGGACTTATCTACAGAATATACAATGCTCTGCTTGCACACCAAATCTCACAACAATCTGAGATTTTTTACTCGACCCTGCTTTCGGTGCCTCCACAGACACTATCCAAGAGAGAGAATGGAAGGATAGGAGAGCTTCTTACCCCTGGCTTGCTTACTCGAACCTTGCTTCTTCTCCTTCACTTCAGCCTTCAAAATCAGCCTCTCTCAGTGGTGCGGCTCTGATACCATGTCAAGAATCGTGTGGTGGGGGGACTTGCTCAAGATGCTATGCCAAACACACACAGAATGCACAAGGAGAAGCTCACTCAAGAGACAAAAAGAGAGATGGATGCTAAAACGTTTTCTTTCTTGTTTCTTCTTCTTCTTTCACACACTTTAAAATGTATACAAAGTATAGATAAGATACAACATAAATAAAAGTGGCCTACTAAGTCAAACAATGCATAACCGACTACACTAGTTGACTGGCACTATAACTATGGCAGCTGTAAAAAGGTGTAACAACCTGAATATAATAAGTAATGAGTTAGTGGCCATGTGAGAGTCATAATAACCACCGATATGCTAAGTGTAGATGTGTGGACCCATCTAACTAGGCGGTCCGTCATTAATATCCTCATGTGTTGAGCTTGTCATCTCAACATGGATTGCATTCACATGTGTATTCTTCATGGGTCTAATGCTTACCATCTTTGACCATTGTCATCGCACTGTTGGAAATAGACGTAGTAATTGTGGCCATGAAATTTTTGGCCCTTGATCCCTCACATCAGCAAGCAAATCATAAGCTCTAGTACCTTTACCTAGGGAAAAATCATCTGGCTCAATGTGTTGGCGTGAGCAAGCCCTCCTCTTTTTACTGCCACGTGTCTTTGCAACCTTTGAAGACTTTGCCTCCTCTTCCATATTTTCAACCTCCTTTGGTGGTGTAGGCTCTATCCTCTCAATTCTACGGGCTTTCTTCACTAGTATTTCTTCAATCTCTGCTACTTTGGCCTTCCCTTTGGCATCACTCTCATCCAAACTGATCATCCTGACATCACGATTCTCTGGCAGCTAGACAGGCAAGGGTAGCACCTCTGCAAGTGGTCGGGGATGCTGGAGAACTTGAACCGGTGGTGGAGGCCTTGGATTCGGTGGAACAAGCCTCTTCCTAGGTGGTGTCACTTGTTGTCCCCTCCTTCTTGGTTGGAACCCATTTTCTGGCAAGCGCCTCTGATGAGGGAAAAAATACATACCATGGCCAGTCTCCCTACAATTATAGCAAATATACTCTCTTTCTTGTCTCCTTGGACCTTGATTGCCTTCATTTGTGAGGAGAGAGGGTCGTACTCCTTGCACCAAATTCAATGAAAGACTTTGAAGTTGATTAGTAATGCGTTGTAGGAGCTCTTGTTGTGGCATCTCTGGTTCGGATGGGGCCTCTACTATTTCTCTAAGCCTTGGCATGGTTGGTAAAACTTGCATGGGCTCAAATCCCCCCTTCAATTGGGCTTGATATTTCAATTTTCTATCTTTCTCCCTAGTATAAGTGACTGATTCTTCATAGGATATGGGAAATTTTCCTTTGACCTTATCCCTTAGTAGAGGGTGGAGTCCAGCCAAAAAACAATCTTTCTTAAGGCAATCAAGTACTCTTTCTCCCTCAGCTAAGGAGGTTGTCCATTTATCCCACAATTTTATAAACATGCCTTCATATGCTTGGTACTCCCATGGTAAGATTTGGCGAAGATCTAAGAGCTATCTCCAAATATCTTCAAGTGGCTCTCTATATCTTGGTACTTATGCAAGAATGCGGTCTTGAGATCCTCCCAATTACCCCTTGTAGCCTCCGGGAGAGCTTGATACCACACTCGAGCATCACCCTTTAGAACTAAAGAGAAGGCTCGTACTTTGGTTGCTTCTTCGTCCCGACTTGTGTCTAGGAAGGCCATTTCTAAGTCATCTAGAAAGTCTAGAGCTTTCTCCCCTTTGTGCCCAAAAAAACTTGGAAAAGCCATGATAGGAAGATGTTGATCTAGCTCAATACAAAATAAAGATGAACATGTCTATGCTCAAGTCATTAAGGGTAGAATAAATTGATTCATAGATGTATTAGTCTCAGCAAGACAACGAGGGCCCAGTAAGCCCCTTATGATATTTTGAAACTTGAGCTTTGCGCTAACTATTATGTGTACGATTTGCCTAGCAAGTGGATGGATAGGTCTGTATAAATCCCTATGGTTCATGGGATACACTTAGAATAAAATGAATATGTGCATGTTAAAGGAGATGTTATAATCCAGAATAGGGAATATTATGGGATCGGGGGACAACAAGATCTCTCTCAACCTCTCAGCTCCAAAATAGAAGACCAATCTTTGCTGAAAATGTATCTTTCTACTAATGCACACATCGACCCGAATGTTTTGAACCAATTGAAAGTTGTAGAAAGTAGGAGTAGTCATTTATGCATTAACTAAAAATTTCCACTACAAACTTTCATGAAGCGTATTGTTGAAGCTCTGGCCTCTTAGATTCCACCATTCGAGAGATGCGAAGGATTTGCTCACCACTGATTAGCGTAGCTTTGGTGTGACCATCATCATCCTTGTAAAGTTCATAGGCTTCGATACCTACCTTCTCAATTACTTTGAGTTTTCTTGCTAGTAGTAGTTGAAGCACATCACCATATGTAGCCTCTTGCCAATACCGCATACCATTGATGTGTAACTCCCCCTCCAAAAACTTGTTAATCCCCGAATTTGAAAGCGCCTTCACCACTTGAAGACAAGGCTCCTTAGGGAGTGTCTTTACACTAGACACCAAGTACTCAACACAATGCCTTGACCTAGAGATTGATGAGAGCAAGATTTCTCTTGAAGCAAAGAAGGGTGTGTGTAATTAACTTACTTGCTTTACCCGCATACATGCCATTTGCTGATAAAGATTCTTCTTCTCTTGATCTTCTTTTGGAGACCATAGCGGTACACTTGAGCAATGAATCTCTTGAATAGGGTTTGATGAAGATTCCTCCTTAGTGATTCCTTGACAAACACTTGATGAAGAAGATGACAACTCCTTAGATGTTTCTTCCTTCATAGAAATTGTGAAGTGTAGCTTGAGAAATCCTCATTGGGGACACAAAAAATGAGGGCTGAAATGATGAATGGGTTTCCTCTTACCCATCTAACCTCCAATCTTCACTAAGAGAACTAAAGAGGGGCACCACCTAGCCAAAGGGAGGATGGGCTAGGACATCCCTTTTCTCAAAGAGAATCAAAAGAACCAAGACACAACTTCACAAGAGAGAATATATATACTAGACATCATATTAGAATATGAGAGAGAGAGATGAGAGGAGAGGGAGACAAGAGGAGAAGAGGTTGAGGAAGCTTGCCATTATGCTACATAATAAAAGAACTCACTCATAGCTTACCTCAAAGAGATGGAGGGTATTTTAGAGTGCTCTCATGTGCTTGTCATTGTCGTTCCCTTTATATTTCTATGGGCTCCTTATATAGCCTCCATGAGGGATTAGATTAAGTTAATCTTCTTGATTAATATAATCCTAGATGATGTATGGCATCTTTAAAAATATAGAGAATAGTGGATGGGACAAGTCCCACCTTGGTCATCATGCAAGAAGCCAAGGGTGGTGGTAGACAAAATAGAGAAAGGGAGCTAGATTACAAGAGGTAGGTGCCCAAAGCACATTATCATAATATATTTACAAGAAGGATAGAGTGGAAAGTTGATGTGGTGAAAGAGAGAAGAAAATTGCATGTAGCTAGTAGTCTGTGCCTTCATAACTTCAAATCGATGAAGAATCTTAAAAAAAATTATTTTGCAACTTTGTAGACTAAGCTGAAACGGATTGGGCAAAGTGGAAATTTTCTTGAACTTTGCTTTCCCTTGGGAGTTATTGAGATTATAAAAAACGGCTTCCAAAAGCTGCTTTGACTTTAGTTCCTTATATATATATATATATATATATATAAGCATGTGATAGAAGGGATCCATGCTTGTAAGCTTTTGTGTAAGATCCAAATGACACCATGATGTGGATATTGACTTGTGTACTAGGGTGAGGTGTCCTCTAATGATGGTGATAGATTCCAAACCTTAGTGATGCAGGTGAAACCCACGTGTAGTTGGAGGCTAGTCCTTTGAAAAATCTATGCACTCACTCAACTCCTAGGTATAATCCATTTCCATCTTCACTAAGATAACCATCCCTTTTACCCTTTACATTGACATCCCTCCTAAGAACTTGATCCTCCCATTTGCTAGAGTTATTATAATCGAGAAGCAATGTAGCATACGCAGTGCTTGAAGAGTAAACCCAAAGTGATATGATAAGGCTCTTGATAGGGGTTTTGGCCAAATTTTGTGGTAGAAATCCGGTTTGTAAAAAACTCGGATCACCTCTTATTGGAAAAAAGCATTGCACTCCATGAACCAAGGGTAACTACGATCGCTCTACTTGGATGAGAAGCCCTTGTGGGAGACCTCCGATAAAGCTAGCTAATGTATCGAGACCTCAATTATCAAATTAGGACCCCGAGCTTGCAGGTTGATCCTCGTGGGGACTACTGGTACCTTTCGTTATGGGGTGGACTTTGGGAAATCTAGAAGATAGACCCCATGCATTCTTGCAAGTGCCAAGCGAAGCCATCTAGGATAGTTCCCCGATAAACCACTAAAACGTGCTATTAGTGTTAGGTAGGCACATGACACAGAGGGTCTTAGTGGGGTGTTGGCTACATGGTTAATGGGGGAGCTCAATAGGGGCTAATCATGCACATGAGAGGGTTACTCATAGGTACAATGGGGCCCTCAGCTCCAAGGATGCCTTGTGGACCATGCAACGGCTCTTGAGGTGGTGGGCGTCTAGAGTCATACTTAGAGTCATTTGCCTTTGCCTTCTCTTGGGATGAAGTTGTAGCTAGTTGAGCAATAAGGGTGGTGAGCTACTCTAAGGTTTGTTGAGTTCTAGAGTTTGAGAGGGCCATTTTCTCAATTACTTCATCCAACTTGGACATCATGTGGCAGTGGTTGGTGACCGTGTCATTATGTCGGTCCATGTAAGGAAGCTCATGCTGACATAAGGTGTGGTTGACTAGGTTGTAGAGATCCATATTGGGCATTTTCTCTTGCATATCATCACAATGATCTTGTTCCAAGCTTGGTTCATCATTCATGGAGGTCCTAGAGTCTCTAATCTCCCTCTAAAGTTCTTCAATGGGCCTTACTTTTTCCTTTCTGGCCAGCCATCTAGATGCAATCCATAGGACATGCTATCAGTAAATGGGATGTAACTTTTGGTAGGAAACTCCGATTGGTGAGATTTTTAATTTAGATCGGAGGATACAAAGCCCTCTTCAAGATGAGCTATTAATATTTTGTGAGAAAAAAAGATCAAAATATTCTACAATAATGAGATTTCTATGTGGTCTGCACCTTGTCCACATTGACCCTAGTGTACAAAAATAGGCATAGCTTCCAGACCATAGCTCTGATTGGGGAGAATTTTTATTCAAACCAGAGGGGATGAACCCCTATTTTAGAGGAGCTATAGGGCTTACTCCAACTACAATAGAGAATTTTCTATAATTGGATCTTTATGACTGTCATGCTTGACTGTGACAAAAAACCACTGTATGCCCCTTAATGCAAAAGCACTATATGAATGATTCATATAATGAGAGGTCTAACCAACAACATGAATAGCATTCTGAGCATACTGATCACTATGCCAAGCATCATTCCATGTCTATCTGCTTTGTCATCATTGCATAAGTGAAGTTTATTGCCATACATCTATTCTGAGTGCATGCACTTTAAGTATCATACATGGGTGCCGTTAGCACTGAAAAGGTGCCCAAGGGGGATCATTGCACTAGGAGAGGTGGTGATCATGGGAGAGTACCTGCACGTGCATACATGTATCAGGCTCTAGATCACCAAGAGGTGGTGATCATGGGAGAGTACCTGCACCTGCATACATGTATCAGGCTCTAGATCACTGAGAGGTGGGCAAAGTTTCCCTCGAGCCGGGTTGTGCACCCCTTCAAGGTCTTAAGTGGTAAGGGAGGATCACCTCTCTTTTGTCTTACCACCTTGCCTGGCATCATCCTTTTTCCTCAGCCCCAGAGTATACAGGGCAAACATTTTTATTAAGAAATCAACATGATATGCATTTGAAAGGAAACATTGGGTTGTTTCATGAGATGCAAAGATGAATCTTGGATAGGGGCTAGCTTGGAAGTCTAGTGACTTGCTAGCTACTACTTATCCATTTACAAAGATGTATGACACACTTGAGATTTATTCAAGGCACACAAGATAAAGAGGGGTCAGCAATTACAAATGATTCGGTATTAGTTATGATACATTAAGAGGCAAATAGGGTAGTGACTTTCAATAAACACATACATACAAATAGGGATTGAACTAATAAAGCTTATGCAATCTTTTAATATCTCCAACAAATGGATTAAGCTTAGCAAGTGGATAAATATGAGAGATTAAGATCAGATTGACATACCTCTTTAGTGTTTGGAGAAGATGGTTGAAGCATAGCCCATCATGATGCCCATTTGCTCCATCATGAAAGCCCGGTTGGTTGAAGTACTCCAGTGGATGAAGACTTCAAGTATTCAAATGCTTCCACCAATGATGCGAGCTCCCATGTTTGTTCCCAAGCTTGAGCTTCAAAGATGGAAAGATTCAAATGGAGCTTTCATGGTTGTCCACAAAACTCTCTGCATGCTAAGATCCATGTCTTCAATCTGGGTAAAAGAGGCAAAAGAGAGGCCTAAAGGGGCTTGTGGAGGTTGAGCTTTCAGAGATAGGAGGGATTGGGCTAAGCTTCAATGGTGTGAGATAGCTTCAGGTAAAGAATCCATGGCTGCCCAAATTGTGCAGTTGTTGTCCATATTTGCAAGTTTGTTCCAAGGGCAACAGTGCCAAGAGGGGAGAGGGAGGAGTGTTGAACAAGTGCCCTAGAGTGGCAAGAGTACTAGAGGGCAGTAGGAGGGGGGAAGCAAGAGGGCTAGAGTAGGTAGGGCAACAGTGCAAAATGCATAAAAAATTATGAGGGCTACCCTATAGACCTTTTGGGAGGCAGCAACTCCCCCACTCCACTGCTTGATCTCAAGCTAGTGGGTTTAGAAATAAGGCTCCAAGGATGGATAATGCTGTGGAGCAGCCTCAAGCAAGTTCTTGGTGGTTTTTTTGGTAGGCAGCCATGGCAGCTTGTAGGAGAAGAGAGAGAAGGAGGGTTGAGGCAAAAAGTAACTGGGGTTTTTGCCCTCTTCTAACTCCTGGGTCTCTAAACTTGGCATGAAATCCCTAAAATTTGCATGAAAAGAAGTGAGGACCTGCTAGTTTAGCCATTTTACCTCCATATATGTTTGAGTCTCTAGCCATAACTCTTGGTTGCTTCAAAAAGCTTAGATTAATTGTAGTCCTTCTTGTTGTACCTATACATGTAACCTGAGTAACTAGGGTTTTGGGATTTGAAAAGGGAGAAAGGGGAAAGAAGAAAAGGACCAAAGCTTGAAGCTCTGATACCACTTGTAATTAATGAAGTTGAGGGAAGAGAGGAGAAGGAGTTGAAGAGAGAGAAACGAGCAAGAAGAAGAGAGAGGACGACTAGAAGAGGTGAGAGAAAGATAGAAAAGAGGAGAGAAAGAAGGAGGAAGCCATGGAAGCTAGAGAAGAGGTGAAGAGTATGATCTTCATAATAAGTGGTTGCCCTAATCTAGGACTCTTACACCTTATATACCCTAGTTAGTGTGATTGGGTATCTAACCCCTATTTTCTATGTTTTTTGCTCGTTTTACAAGCAAGATTTTCAAGCTTCTCATCTGATTTCTAGGTTTAACCTCTAGATTAAAGTGCGAGAGGTAGAGGTTGTGGTTGCTATTGGCTTACTTGTGGTCCATTTGACCACCTAGTGGCATAATTTCTCCTATTCGGCCCATGAAGAAGTACCTATGGGGCACATCGTGGCCTCCTTGTACGTCTTGCTAGACAGGGTGACCACATGCACTTCCATTTCTAAAAATTCCTTAGTCTCCACTATATTGGCTCTTGCATGTGTGACATGCCTTATTCTTGCCTCTTTTGAGCATGATATGCTTGGGCATTGAGGTAATCAACTAACCAATTTCCTTCCTTCATAAAAAAGAAACAATGTTTGGAAAAGGATTGAAAATCTTCTTGGCCTCTTCCACTTCAACCATGCTCATTGTGGCCATTTCCAAGTTGCTGGTAATCCCAATTGGTATATGCCATGGCCGGTGTAGAAACAAATTGGCATGGAGGTTTGTTTATTGGCTGGAGTTGGTTGCTCTAGCCCCTTGCCAAACTAGAACCTATCATTATACTAGTAGTATGAAGATGTGTATCTCCATGGCTAAGCCATATTTTCAATGCTCCTCCTTAGAGAATGGAAGCCTATTGGTTTTATCCTACTATCTTGCCATTTGGGTTCCTGTCACCACACGAAAACCCATAATTAGTTTTGCTTAAGTGACATTTCTTACATGGAAGGTAAAGTGATTAGAAAAACACTATCAGATGATGAAACGTATAACTCATGAAATGAGAATTTCCACATTAAGGGATCCATACATTTCACATAAGAACTTCATGGATAATTTTTCCTAAACAAAAAGAAAATTCCATTCATCCATTTCCTTGAAGTTCAACTCCTATTTTTGATTTCTTTCCAACTACTGAATCTCTTGAGTTGTGAAGGGAGTTTGGTACCTGTAGATGCTTGGGCAACATTTTTCCATGATTAAAGAATGTTTTTTCTTGGAATGCAATGAGAACAAAATTCTCAATCCAAAAATTGATGTATTGCTAGATAAACAATTTATTTGCTATCTACTACTAAGTGAATAATGAAGCATTAATACCTATATGACTATATATTGGTTTTAGACACATGTCCACTATGACTTGAGGCTATTTTGAGCTGAAAATTAACGTGTTTTTAGCAGAGAATATGTTGGTAAGTATTCATAGGTTGTTGGTTATAGACTACTTATTTGTCCACTGTTAAATAGCTTTGTTGCATAAGGGGTCTACAAGAGATTGTTGGATCTTCTAGCTCGGCTGCCAAGACCCACAGTCTGCTTATTGCTTCAAGTGTTTCAAGCCAAGTGAAATGGCTACCTCTCACATGGCCATACATGCTCTCACACCTATAAGTATAGTAAGCTCACCTCCATGCTTGATTGAGTTTCCTCCTCCCTCAAGAACTTCAGTAGCTCCATGATCCAAGGTGCAAATTCAAGCAATCTCGATCCTCAAGCTCCAAGCTCCATGCTCCATTGTCATGCATGTGATAAGAGAAGAGAAGAGAAGAGAAGAAGAAGAGAGGAGAAGATGGAGAGATTCTTCACCATAGTCCCTCACCCTCACTCCCTCAAACTCTCCCTCTCTCAAGCACAAGCTCAAGCAAGAAAGAACAAGAAGTAGAAGAAGAAGAAGAAGAGAAGGAGAAGCGCTATTTTTGACCACACACAAGAATAAGCTTCTTCATTCACTTTTTGTCTTTTATACAAATCCCTAATCCACTTTGGGCAACCATCCCTTTTTTATATGCTTGGCCATTCTATAAGAGAGGGGGATTTAATAATGGGGAAATACTAGCTACATTGGCTGGTATATAAGGTGTTAGGGACTTGATTTTTCATCATTAGATTTTAATACAAGTCTCCTTTCATCTTCATCTCCTTCTCCAAGCTCTCATGGCTTCTTTCTCTCTCTTTCTGTCTTTCTCTCTCTTTTTCTAATCTTTCTCTCTCCTCATCACTCTCTTTCTCTCTCTTCATGTAGTCTTTCTCTCTATTCTGTACCCTCTCTCTCTTCTCTCCTTCTCTCTCTCCTGCCTGCTTCATTACAAGTGGTATCAGAGCTCTAGTTTTGATCCATTTAGTTACTTTACATGCTCAGTTACCATCATTTTCAGTTTTAAAAAAATCCAAGAAGCTTCAGGTACACAGTGAGACAGGCACAAAAATGGAGGAGCACTGAAGAGCCACAGGTCAAGGACCAAGAGGATAGCAGTCAGGAGCATTAATGGAGTCCTTGGACCAAGATTGGAGGTTGGAACACCACATTTAGCAGGTCGTGGGTCATTTTGGGCCAATTTTGAAGGTATTTTTCTAAAAGACAGTGGTAAATGGAGTAGAAGATGGTAAAGTTCTGGTTACTTTTCAGGAAGAGTCTTCTCTCTCTTCATTTTCAAGCTTCAGCCAAGCTTCCATGGAGAAAAACCAGTCAGGATCTCTTCTCTCCCACCTCCATTGATGGATTCTACAAGAGCTTCCCAGGGACCTTGAGATTCATTCTAAGCAGTCATTTGGTTATTTTCACTTTGCCTTTGCTTTTGATCTTCCAGATCTGGTCTTGTCACTTCTATCCTCATCTTCTTCTTTGACAGATTGCTTTTTCCATGATCTGCCCATGCATGAACTGCCTTCTCATTATGCTCAGCCTGCACAAGTCAGTTGAATGAGGCATGAGCAGTGTAAACAAGCTCGAGGAAGAAGGCCTTCGAACCTACTCCTGTTGCCTGTCTCATTTGCTAGAAGACATAGCCCACACTTTCACACCAGTGGAGAGCCTTCTGTTGACGTTCCAACAAGTCTGTGATCTTCTCATTACAGATCTCTAAGAAGGAACATCGGCATTGATAATGTAGCTGCTCATGGATCCGTTGGAGGAGAGATTAAGCTGCTGCAGGAGAGGCCAGGTGGAGAAGTCCGAAGAGCTCTTTTGAACCTGACTCAGAACACTTTTCCATGTCTCATTGTCTGCAACTGCAGACCTTTGCAAAGTTTTCTTGGCCAAGCTAATTAAATGATCACACTCCTTGTCCGTCAAGAAACCCTTGTAAAGAAAGGCTCTGGGTTTCCATGAAAGGTTGATGACCTTGGTAGAATCAACCACAAAATCGTGAACAAAGGTAGATTTTCTGTGCGTATTCAACTCAACTTTCTGCTTCCCCATCCATCGCACCTTGCCATTCTGTGGGAAACTCATCCTCTTGTAGGATAGACCGGTTAAGAGGAAGCTTTTGACATGGCTTTCCCACCAATGTATTTTTGCATGTATCAGCCTATCCAGTTGTTGTACCATTCCCCGTATTGGTAGCATTCTGAGTCGGATTCCAAGGATTGGGAAGTGGCATTGTATTTGGAGCAACGGTTCGAGCTGCTGTTGCCGTGGTATCAGTGAAGGCCCCTCCATTGTCTCACACATGCACCTTAGCATATTGAATCCTTCAGGTGTTTCTTCGATGTTTCTCATTGCATGATCTGTGTTTCTAATCATCTCACGCATGAGCTCAGGGTTCTTGGCTGCATCAAGTGTTTGGCGTAATAGACCTGGATCATTGCTCTTTCTGGACCTTGATGAATCAACCTTGACCATGCTGTTCTTCTGATTCATACCAGCTGGAAACTACTCTCTTGTGGTCAACAATTTGGATGCTTCTCCTTCTTCACTTCTCTAGAAGGAATTCAAGTGCCCTTTAGGTTGATCAATCGAAGGCTTTCCAGGTCCATAGGGTTTGTACCACTTTGGAGTAGGAGCTGATAAGGCCTGGGGATGTGATAGAGAAGGAAATGAAGATGATTCTGCAGCAGCTGAATCCTCTTCTGCAAAGCTTTATAGTGTTGAAGAGGGGCAGTTGAACCCTATAGATGCTTCATCTTTGAGCAAGGCATTGCTGGAATCAAACAAATGCTACATACTTGATTGCGGAGCTAAAGTTTATGTATGGGTAGGACGCATTACTGCACTCGAAGAAAGAAAGGTTGTGAGTGTGGCTGCAGCGGAGTTCCTCTCATCTCAAAAGAGACCCAAGCATACAAGAATTATACAAGGTTTTGAGACATTGCCATTTTGCTCCAACTTTGAGGTTTAGCCTACTAGGGGGGGGGACAACTGTGTCTCAAAGGTGGTACATGTCAGTTGTCCATGCTGAGACGATTGATAAATAACAACTTGTGATGCTGTCCCAGCAGATCCTAATGCTTGCAGCTATTGAAGCAACTGATGGGTATTTGGACCAGAAGCAGACTGAGATAGATGATAGTAGCTAGCATAGCCCGTTGCAGGGTGTGCATGAGAAGGTTGTGTGTGCACGTAACCTGCATGTTGACACTGATTTTGTAGATTGTAATAAGAATTGGTTTGCATTCTAGGCACATCCCGGGACAAGGGAGTGTGTATCCATACTCCAAACCCCTCTCCTTGCTGGTTCAGAGTGTAATAGGTATTTTCCTTGTACTATTGGCCAACCATATCATCATAGCCTGAAGCACTCCCTGCAGTTACAGCTGGGGTGATTGTTGTAAAACCTGGACAACTGGCACCAAAACTACCATAGCCGGAAGGCACCACTGCATGAGGGGCATTACCAACAGTTGTGCCTAGTTTAAACTGAGGAGGGTACTTCATTGATCCAATAGGAGGATAGCCACTGTAACAGCTGAAGAGGCTTTCACCTGCAAAAAGGATGGCCCATCTAAGACGTCACTTTACAGAACGTTTCCATCCTCATTAGCAGCAACATTTCCAGGACAATGAACAGTTACGCCATCAGTTTCAGAATAACCGCTTTTGCCATGTGCAGCTACCATGTCAAGATACATAGAAATTAGCTGTTGATTCTGAGAGGGAATTTCCAAGTCTGGAAATTCAACTGTGTTCAAAATGTCATCTTGAGAAAGCCTTTGCTACTGCCCACCATCCATCATCATTTTAGGGAGAAGTTTGCAAGTGGACAGATTGACAGGGTCTTCAGGAGACCAACATCTCCTTGTTTTCCTTGTAGGCTGACTGGTGTTCAATCCATCAGTTACATTTCCATTGCCCTTAGAAGTGGCAAAACCCCAAAGATGCAGATGAGGTCACTGTCAAATTCGTTGCCAAACTGGAAATGGGACCATTATCTTCAATACCCCTAAGGAGGGAGCGCAGTTTTATGCGAAAGATAGGTACTTCTATCCTGCCAATCAGCAAGGCATCTGTGAAGAGGAGAGTCCATATATGTGGTTATAAGTATGTGCAAGCACTTCATCGGGTTTCTTGGTGGCTACATAAAGGCTTGCAGGGTGATCAGTCATGTCATCTTCAGAAAATGGCACCTTCGAATTCAGGCCATACACACTTCTTGATGATGCATATACTATAGCTGGCTGTGGTTTGGCATTCTTGCTTTAGAAAATGGCACCTTCAAATTCAAGCCATACACACTACTTGATGATGCATATACTATAGCTGGCTGTCTGCAGGTGCAACAGTTTTCAGGGGCTCAATTACAACAAGGGGCTAACTTAAGTCTTTCACCTCCAGTGTTTCACCTAGTCCCTCCTCTTTTCCATTGACTGCAGCAACCTTCAAAGCGGCTTCTTGTTGCCACACCTGAGAAACGTCTTGCTGCAATCGCTCTCATCATCTGGTGCTCGCAAGTGCTACTTTGCAGTCAAATGGCAGGGATCTGAATGTGGCTCTTGTTGACTGCAGCATTGGTGATGCAAAAAATAAAATTTTAAAAAAATCCGATTGCTTGAAGCCTATGCCTGCATTTATACTTTGTAGCATTTCCTGCAGTGAGTTCTTGGAGGGGGGGATGATCTTGGTACTTGATAGAGATAAACCAGAAGACAAGAACAGAAATAGAGAAGTTATGCAGCCTTGGTGATGCTCATCAAACAAGAATATTTTGAAAGCAACTTGACTACAATGGCAACTGAGATCAATAGCTCCAGCTCTAGTGAACAAGGTTGGCTTCAAACACGGGCTAATATTGACAATCTTGGAGCTCTAATTGATCGGTATATTGCTCTTATGAATGCGGACAGAGAAAAAGGAGCAAGACTGGAATCAAATGCTTATGCTTATGGCCAACATGTATATGCTGATGGTACACACTATGATCTGCATGCATCTTATGAATATGAACAACAACAACATGCAAATGAACATGAGCAGTATACAAGTACATATGGACAGCATGTTAATGCTTATAGATATGATGTACCATGTCATAATGCAGAGTATCATTCCATTGAACTTTGACAGTAGAATGGCTATTATGGGCAACATGCTTATGCTTATGAGCATCCACCTTTTCAGCAACATAGTCATGATTATATATGTGAACCTTTCTTAATTGAGCAGCCTAGTTCTTATGGACGTGACAATAATGGTCATGCTTATCAGTACTCTTCTAGCTCTGATCGCAGCAAGTCCATAACTACCATGGTACCTCATATGGCAATCAGTTCATACCTCATGATTACCCAAATGTAATGATGAGTTCTTTTCCAAGTGCTGATCATGAAAAAGAGAGCAATGAGCAAGTTGAACAACAAGTTTGGAATAATGAGCAACATGATCAACAAGAAGATGAGCAAGAAGACCAAGAAGATGTACAAGAAAGGAACAATGAAGAGCAAGATGTACAAGCTGATGGAATCTTCGATGATGAATCACATGAGGCACTCATAGATGTAGATGGTTATGTTGAAGGTTTTAGACTCTTAGAGAAACCTCATGATGATATTCTTGAGCATCAGTTTACACTTAATCAAGGTTTACAACAACCATTGAATGCATTTGATAATGAGTATCTCGATCATGGTTATGATGACTGGCACATGTCCGATGATGATGATATAATACATGATTCGGGCATACATGAATATAAAGATGGCATTCTGCTTCCCTATGATCCGGGAGATTATGGATGTGATCATGGACTTGATTATGGGAATACTTCATTGTATCCATTTGATCCGGGTGGATTGGAGTATGTGGTTGATGGGAATTCTCTTCTCTTGGACAATCATTATGACGGAATACCTTTTGATCCAGGAGGTTAATGGATTGCTTGGGATCTCATTTAGACCAGCATCCATCTTTTTGGTAGACTCTTTTGGCTGAAGATTGGTCATCTCTGGCCATATTTTAGTGCAGGAAAGATTGCAGACAGCTCAATGTTTTACACCATATTTTTCTATGAACTTTGAACAAACAAACCCAACCTACATGGGCTGAAAGCACTTACCAAGAGCTCTATTTTGATGTGTAGCATGCCTCAATCAGAATCTCCTACAGAAAATTATGATAGATTTACTACAGCAGGGCCCTGTAGTAAACAGCTTACTGCCACTGTCTGCAACTCACATATACTCAAGATACTTGGGTCAACATTCATTTTTATAATTCCCCAATAAGACCCATGTAATGTGCATATCCCAATGACCCATCATACACAATAATACCTCTTCATTCATTTGTATACCCCTGTAATAATGCAGTAGAGTAGTACTCTGATCTGCTCCTACCCAGTTAGCATAAGTGCCCAAATTGTTTTTGAGGGCAAAAACCTTCGGGTGGGGATGGAATGTAAGAGAGGGAAATTTAATAATGGGGAAATACTGGCTACACTAGGAGCTGGTATATAAGGTGTTAAGGACTTGATTTTTCATCATCAGATTTTAATAAAAGTCTCCTTTTATCTTCATCTCCTTCTCCAAGCTCTCATGGCTTCTTTCTCTCTCTTTCTGTCTTTCTCTCTCTTTTTCTAGTCTTTCTCTCTCCTCATCACTCTCTTTCTCTCTCTTCCTGCAGTCTTTCTTTCTCTTCTGTACCCTCTCTCTCTCCTCTCCTTCTCTCTCTCCTGCCTCCTTCATTACACATTTTAGCCTAGGTCATCTTTTTCTATTCCCTTCCTATTTGCATTGTGCCTTCACCCTACCCATCTACATTTACAAATTCCATAGGAGGGAGAGTGACACTCTTTTACAAAGATTTAGAGTACACTTTTAGATTTAAAATGAACTTTTGCTCTTTTACAGTTGCCTTGAACTTTTAAGGTTGTCCATGCTCTTTTAGGTTTCTTTCCTCATAT